>NC_054485.1:113052768-113112768 GCF_017639515.1 Carcharodon carcharias
CATTCAGGAGAAATAGAGGATCAAATATGTTAATCAAATTCAAGAAGTGTAAGAATAATAGGCATAAACAGTAGGGGCTTTTAACTACCCAAATATAAATGAGATAGTTGTAGTGTGCAAGGTAGGGAGGGAGCAAATTCTTACATAGCATCCAGGAGAACTTTTTTAGCCAATACGTAGAAAGCCCAAAAAGGGAGGGGGCAGTTCTGGACCCTAATATTCAGAAATGAGCCCAAGCAGGTGGGAGGTGTATCAATAGGGGAACATTTTGGAGATGGTGACCATAACTCAGTTAGATCTAGGATACTTATGGAAAAGGATAAGGTTGGGCTAGGAATAAAAGTTCCAATGGAACTTTAGGCGAGACAGGAGAGGGGGTAAAAGAGGAGGAGGTGTTGCATTATTAGTTAAGGAGTCACTTACTGCAGTATGGAGAGATGATACCTTGAAGAGGGCATCAAATGAAGCTTTGTAGGTAGAGGTTAGGAATAAAAAAGTGACAGCCACATTGTTAGGTGTTTATTATAGACCCCCAGATAGACAGCAGGAAATTGAGGAGCAAATATGTGCACAATTTGCAGAGGTGTGTAAAAACAATAACAATAGGGTATATATATTAGGTGATTTCAACTTTCCCAACATTAATTGGGATAGATATAGTGTTAAGGGCTTGGATGGAGTGGATTTCTTGAAATGTGTACATGAGTACTTTTTAGGTCAATATGTAGTGGGTCCAACAAGGGACAGTGCAGTGCTGGACCTAATTCTGGGGAATGAAGCCAGACAGGTGGCTGAGGTGATGGTGGGGGAGCATTTTAGTGATAGCGACCACAACATGGTACAGTTGAAGTTTGTTATGGACAAAGAAATAGACAAGTTGCAAACAAATGTTTTGCACTGGGGGAGAGTAGATTTTAGTAAAATAAGGCAGGATCTGGCCAAAGTAGACTGGGAACAGCTACTTGTGGGGAAATCTACAGAGGAGCAGTGGGAGGCGTTCAAGGAGGAAATGGGGAGGGTACAGGCTCAACATGTTCCCTCTAGGGTGATAGGAAGTAGTAACAAGCCCAGAGAACCATGGATGACCAGAGATATTCAAGTTACGATGAGAAGGAAAAGAAAGGCTTTTAACAGGTACAAGGGAAGCAAATCTGCAGAGGCATTAGTGGAGTACAGAAAGTGCAGCTTAAGAAAGCAATTAGGAGAGCAAAGAGGGGATATGAGAAAGGTCTGGCTGGAAAAAGTAGGGAAAATCCCAAGATATTCTATATGTATATCAATGGGAAGAGGATAACCAGGGAGAGTAGGGCCCATTAGGGACCAAGGGGGAACTCTATAGGTGGAGCCAGAGGACATCGCCAGAGTGTTGAATGAATACTTCACATCCGTCTTCATACAAGGGAATGAGGATGAAGGCATCGAATTTGGGAAGAGAGATTGCGAGATTCTTAAGCAAATTGATAGAGGGAGTGACAAGGTGTTGGCAGGCTTAAAAGTGGACAAATCTCCAGGTCCAGATGACTTGTGTCCCAGACTGCTGAGGGAGGCAAGGGTCTCTGACCCAAATTTTTAATTCCTCTCTGGCCACGGAGGAGGTACCAGAGGACTGGAGAACAGCTAATGTGGTTCCGCTATTTAAGAAGTGTTATAGAGATAAGCCAGGGAACTAGAGGCCAGTGAGTCTCACGTCAGTGGTCGGGAAACTATTGGAGAAAATTCTGAAGGAAAGAATCTATCTCCACTTGGAGAGGTGAGGTTTGATCAGGGAAAGTCAGCATGGCTTTGTCAGAGGGAGGTCATGCCTAACAAATTTGACTGAATTTTTTGAGGAGGTGACCAGGTGTGTAGATGAGTGTAGTGCAGTGGATGTAGTTTATATGGATTTCAGCAAAGCCTTTGACAAGGTCCCCATGGGAGACTTATAAAGAAGGCAAATGCACATGGGACACAGGGTAATTTGATAAGGTGGATTCAAAGTTGGCTTCATTGTAGGAGACAGAGGGTGATGACAGAAGGATGCTTTAGTGACTGGAAGCCAGTGTCCAGTGGCGTGCCACAGGGACCTGTGCTGTGTCCCCTATCAATTATATAAACTACATAGATGACTATGTGGGGGGGTAGGATTTGTAAGTTTGCGGATGACACAAAGATTGGCCGGATGGTTAACATTAGGTTAAGTGTCTTGGGCTACAGGAAGTTATAGACGGATGGTCAAGTGGGCTGATAAGTGGCAGATGGAATTTAACCCTGAAAAGTGTGAGGTGATACACTTTGGAAGGAGTAATTTGACAAGGAAGTATTTAATGAATGACATGACACGAGGAAGTTCTGAGGAACAAAAGGACCTTGGCATGTGTGTCCATAGATCTCTGAAGGTGGAGGGGCATATTAGTGGGGTGGTGAAAAGGGCATATGGGACACTTGCCTTTGTAAATCCAGGCATAGATTACAAAAGTAGGGAGGTCATGTTGGAGTTGTATAGAACCTTGGTGAGGCCACAGCTGGAGTACTGTGTGCAGTTCTGGTCGCTATATTATAGGGAGGATGTGATTGCACTGGAGGGGGTGCAGGGGAGATTCACCAGGATGTTGCCTGGGATGAAATATTTAAGTTATGAAGATAGGTTGGATAGACTAGGGATGTTTTTGTTGGAGCAGAGAAGACTGATCGAGGTGTAGAAGATTATGAGGGGCATGGACATGGTGGATAAGAAGCAGCTGTTCCCCTTAGTTGAAGGGTCAGTCACAAGGGGACACAAGTTCAAGGTGAGGGGCAGGAGGTTTAGGGGGAATGTGAGGAAAAACTTTTTTACCCAGAGGGTGGTGACGGTCTGGAATGCGCTGCCTGGGAGGGTGGTGGAGGTGGGTTGACACTCATTCTTTAAAAAGTACCTGGATGAGCACTTCGCACGTCATAACATTCAAGGCTATGGGCCAAGTGCTGGTAAAGGGGATTAGGTAGGTAAGTTAGGTGTTTCTCACGTGTCAGTGCAGACTCGATGGGCCGAGAGAGATTCTGAGATTCTGTGACAAACTGGGGAAAGGCTAATTTTACTAAGGTGAGATACAATTTGGTCCCAGCGAACTGGGAGCAGCTACTTGTAGGTAAAACTGTGTCAGGGCAGTGGGAGGTATTCAAGGAGGAAATAGCGAGAGTGCAGGGCATATATGTTCCCATTAGGACAAAGGCAGGGTCGAAATTCGGAGAACTGTGGATGTCAAAGGACATAAGGGTTAGGATTAAGAAAGACAGAGAATCTTATGGCAGATACCAAGGGCTCAATATGGCAGAGTCCCGAGAGGAGTATAAAAAGTGCAGGGGGGAACTGAAAAAGAAAATTAGGAAAGCTAAGAGTGTGCATGAGAAAGCATTGGTGGGTAGAATAAAGAAAACCCAAAAGGTTTTTTAAAAAATGTATAAAGAGCAAGAGAATAACTAGGGAAAGAGTAGGGCCAATTAGGGACCATAGAGGTAATCTGTGTGTGGACCCAGAAGACGTGGGTACAGTCCTCAATGAATACTTTGCATTGGTCTTCACAATGGAATAGGACGACCCAGGTATAGGCATCAGGGTGGAGAACTGTGAAATATTAGAGGAAATAAACAGAGAGAGAGAGAGAGGAGATTCTCACGGGTGTAGCGGCCTTAAAGGTAGATAAAACTGTAGGCCCAGGTGAGATGTATCCAAGCTGTTGAGGGAGGCAAGGGAAGAGATATCACAGGCCCTGGCAGTCATTTTCAAATCCTCTCTGGCCACAGTTGAGGTGCCAGAGGACTGGAGGACTGCTAACATTGCCCCATTATTAAAAAAAGGAGCAAGGGATAGACCAGGAAATTAAAGGCCAGTCAGTCTAACCTCAGTGGTGGGAAGTTTCTAAAAAGAGTTCTGAGGGACAGAATATATCTGCACTGGGAGAGACATGGATGAAACAGGGATATTCAGCATGGATTTGTTAAGGGAAAATCGTGTTTGACAAATTTGAGTGAATTTTTTGAGGAGGTAACCAGGAGTGTTGATGAGGGTAATGCATTTGATGTGGTCTACATGGGATTTAGCAAGGCTTTTGATAAAGTCCCTCATGGCAGACTGGTCAAGAAAGTAAGAGCCCATGGGATCCAAGGCCAGGTGGCACATTGGATCCAAAACTGGCTGAGAGGCAAGAAGCAGAGGGTGATGGTTAAGGGTTGTTTCAGTGACTGGAAGTCTGTTTCCAATCGAGTCCACAGGGCTCAGTGCTGAGGTCCTTGCTGTTTGTGGTGTACATAAATGATTGAGACTTGAATGTGGGGGTGCGATCAAGAAGTTCGCGGTTGACACGAAAATTGGTAGGGTGGTAAATAGTGAGGAGAATAGCCATTAACTGCAAGAGGATATCAATGGTCAGGTCAGCTGGGCATAGCAGTGGCAAATGGAATTCAACCCGGAACATGTGAGCTGATGCCCTTGGGAAGGGCTAATAAGGCAAGGAATTATGCTGGGCCCTGGAAAATACTGAAGATCAGAGGGACCTTGGTGTGCATATCCAAGGCACAGAATACAAGAGCAGGGAGGTTACGCTGGAACTGTATAAACCGCTGGTTAGGGCACAACTGGAGTACTGCATGCAGTTCTGGTCACCACATTATAGGAAGGATGTGATTGCACCAGAGAGGGTACAGAGGAGATTTACCAGAATGCTGCCTAGACTAGAGGGTTTGAGCTATGAGAAAAGATTGGATTGGCTGGGGTTGTTTTCCTTGGAGCAACAAAGGTTAAGAAGGGACCTGATAGAGGTGTATTAGATTATGAGGGGCATAGATAAGAGGATAGGAAGGTGCTTTTCCATTAGTAGAGGGGTCAATAACCAGGGGGCATAGATTTAAGGTAAGAGGTAGAAGGCGAAGAGGGGAGTTGAGGAGAAATGTTTTCTCCGAGAGGGTGGTGGGAGTCTGGAACTCACTTGCTTGAAAGAACCTTGGTGAATTCCTGCAGTGCATCTTGTAGATGGAAAACCAGCTGCTACTGTGCGACGGTGGAGTAGGGAGCGAATGTTTGTGAATGTGGTGCCAGACAAGTGCACTGCTTTGTTCTGGATGGTGTCTAGCTTCATGAGTATTGTAAGAGTTGCATTCATCCAGGCAAATGAGGAGTGTTCCATCACATTCCTGACTTGTACCTTGTAAATGGAGGGTAGGCGTTGGGAGTCAGGAGGCAAGTTACTTGTCGCATGATTCCTAGCCTATGACCTGCTCTTGTAGCCACAGTATTTAGGCTGAGATTGTTCTCCTTGGAATAGAGCAGGTTGAGGGGAGATTTGATTGAGATACAAAATTGTGAGGGGCCTGGGTAGAGTGGATGGGAAGGAACTATCATAAAGAACATATCTTTTTATTTCTGTTGGACTGTTGATTGAAATTACAATGGCTACCGTTTGAAAGAAATGTCTTCGGGAACAGTGTGAGGGATATATAAGATGTTACTGTCCTGGAACAGATTGTGCCATGAAAGACAGGATGGTGCCGAGGAGGAGTCCAGTCTAATGGGGAACTGCCTGGCACCAACAGATTTAATTGGCTCCTGACCAGGTGAGCAGGGTTTGTGTGAGAGCAGTGCAGCTCCTAGCTTGAAAAAAGCCTCTAAAGCCTCTTTCCCCTGTGTGTGTAAGATACCAGTAACTCCACAGTAATAGCTAGCTGTTTCTTTTCTCATATCTCCAAAACCTGCTCTCTCTGAAAGCCCCTGTCAAGAGGAAAACGGGAAAATCACCATTAGAGACATTGAATAGAAAGTGCTCAACCAGTGAATTAAAGACTGAAAGGGCTGGAAGACCACCTCTTGTCACCAACAAAGAACTGAAAGGAATTTGGAAGACATCGATCAAAATCAACCCATCGAATCCTGTACTCCGGAATTGATGCTATTGAATTGTTTTATCCCACCCTTAAAATCCATGTTTTTGTGTGTCTTATATGTGTGTATAGGGATTTAAGAAGGGGTAGAGTTTAGGTTATGGAGTTAGAAATTAGCTGTTCATATTTCTTCCTTTTGCCACTGGTTAAAGACAATTTGTTCAGTTAACAGTTATTTACTTATTAAATTTGCAAACCTGGTGCTTGTATTCTGTTAGCTTAATTAAACAATTAGGTGGTTTGATCAAACTTTTCAGATTGTCGCGGCTCGGAGATCCGTAGGGCTTGATATTGCAGCGCATGAACCCCAGTGAGTCGTGACACCATTTACTTTGGCAGAGAAGTCAGTGACTAGGGGTATAGATTTACAGTGATTGGTAAAAAGATTAAAGGGGAGATGAGGGAACATTTTTTCATCCAGAGGGTTATGGGGGTCTGGATCTCACTGCCTGAAAGAGTGGTAGAGGCAGGAACCCTCAACTCGTTCAAAAGGTTTCCAGATGTGCACCTCAAGTGCGTAACCTGCAGGGCTACGGACCAAATGCTGGAAAGTGGGATTAGGCTCATTGGCTCCTTTCTTGGCCAGCACAAACATGATGGGCCAAGTGGCCTTTTCTGTGCCGTCAACTTTTTATGATTCTAAAGGCCAACATGACATTTGCCTTCCTGAATGCTTTCTGCACCAGCATGATAACTTTGTGTTCCTTGCAGAAGCAAACCCAACTCACTTTGAACATCAACAAGTTTCTTACCTTTTCAAAAAATATTCTGCTTTTCTATTCTAACAAACAAAGTGAATAATTTCACACTTCCCTATATGAGATGCCATCTGCCATCTTGTTGTTCACCTAAACTGTCTGTATCTCTTTACAGCCTCTGTGTCCTCCAGCAGCTTAACTTTCCACCTAGCTTAGTATCATCAGAAAACTTAGACATGTTACTCTGTCTCTTCAGCTCTGTCATTAATATAGATTGTAAGTAACTGAGGGCCCAGCACTGATCCTTGCAGCACTCCACTATTCATTGCCTGCCAACTTTGAAAAATCCCCATTGAAGCCCACACTGTTTTTATCTGTGAACCAATCCTTTATCCATGTTATTACCCCCGACTCCATGAGCCCTTATATTATTTATTAACCTTGTGCGTGGCACCTTATCAAATGCCTTTTGGAATTCAAGGGATACTACATCTACTGGTTCGCCTCTATTTACCCTGCTAGTTATATCCTCAAAAAACTCTAACAAAATTGGTAAATAGGATTTCCCTTTAGTAAATCCATGTTGATCAGTTCTAATCATACTATGCTTTTCAAAGTCCCTTGTTAAGACTTCCTTAATAATAATTGCCAACAACTGCTCTTGGGATAACTGGCCTGCAGTGACTGTATTCTCTCTCCCTCCTTCCTTGAAAAGCGGTGTAACATTTGCCAACATCCAATTGAGTGGTAAAAACAAAAAAACTGCAGATGCTGGAAATCCAAAAACAAAAACAAAAACAGAATTACCTGGAAAAACTCAGCAGGTCTGGCAGCATCGGCGGAGAAGATGGCCGGCCCATCTCCCGCGCATCCACCCTCACGCCTTCTCCTCCCTCCCAGAAACATGATAGGGTCCCCCTTGTCCTCACTTATCACCCCACCAGCCTCCGCATTCAAAGGATCATCCTCCGCCATTTCCGCCAACTCCAGCATGATGCCACCACCAAACACATCTTCCCTTCACCCCACTATCGGCATTCCGTAGGGATCGCTCTCTCCGGGATACCCTGGTCCACTCCTCCATCACCCCCTACTCCTCAACCCCCTCCTATGGCACCACCCCATGCCCACGCAAAAGATGCAACACCTGCCCCTTCACTTCCTCTCTCCTCACCGTCCAAGGACCCAAACACTCCTTTCAAATGAAGCAGCATTTCACTTGCATTTCCCCCAACTTAGTCTACTGTATTCGTTGCTCCCAATGTGGTCTCCTCTACATTGGAGAGACCAAACGTAAACTGGGCGACCGCTTTGCAGAACACCTGCAGTCTGTCTGCAAGAATGACCCAAGCCTCCCTGTCGCTTGCCATTTTAACACTCCACCCTGCTCTCTTGCCCACATGTCTGTCCTTGGCTTGCTGCATTGTTCCAGTGAAGCCCAACGCAAACTGGAGGAACAACACCTCATCTTCCGACTAGGCACTTTACAGCCTTCCGGACTGAATATTGAATTCAACAACTTTTGGTCGTGAGCTCCCTCCCCCATCCCCACCCCCTTTCTGTTTCCCCCTTCCTTTTCTTTTTTTTCCAATAAATTATATAGATTTTCCTTTTCCCACCTATTTCCATTATTTTTTTTTTACATCTTTTATGCTCTCCCCACCCCCACTAGAGCTATACCTTGAGTGCCCTACCATCCATTCTTAATTAGCACATTCGTTTAGATAATATCACCAACTTTAACTTTAACACCTATGTGTTCATTTGTACTATTGTTGTTGACATCTTTTGATGATCTGCTTCTATCACTGCTTGTTTGTCCCTACAATCACACCCCCACTTCACCTCTCTCTCTCTCTCTCTCTCCGCCCCCCACACACACACCCTAAACCAGCTTATATTTCAACTCTTTCTTGGACTCGAACTCAAGTTCTGTCGAAGGGTCATGAGGACTCGAAACGTCAACCCTTTTCTTCTCCGCCGATGTTGCCAGAACTGCTGAGTTTTTCCAGGTAATTCTGTTTTTGTTTTTGTTTTCCAATTGAGTGGGACTGTTCCTGAATCTAAGGAATTTTGGAAAATCATAGCTAGCACATCACTATCTCCGCAGCTATCTCTTTTGGAACCCTAGGGTGTAGGTCATCAGATTTTGGGGATTTGTCGGTTTTTAGTCCCTTAAGTTTCTCCAATACTTTATCTCTGCTGATATTAATTTCCCTAATGTCCTCACTCTTCTTAGCCCCAAGGTTATCATCTATTTTTTAAATGGAACTTGTGTCCTCTATTGTTAAGATAGACACAAGATATTTGTGCCTCTACCATTTCCTCATTTCCCGTCATAATTCTTCCTGCCTCTGCTTCTAAGGGACAAGAGGTTACTTTAATTACTCTTGTCCTTTTTATACACATAGGAAAGCTTTCCCATTCTGTTTTTAATCTTCCAGGCACATTTACTCTCATTCTATTTTTTTCCCTTTTGACCAACTGTTTAGTGGCCTTTTGCTGGTTTCTAAAATACTCCCAATCCTCAAACTTGCTACCATTTCTCACAGATGAGTCCTTCTTGCTGAGTTTTGTTTTTCATGGAATGTATTTTTGTTGAACGTTTGTTCATTTACCTGCTTACCTTGTAGGCTATTTACCCAATTAACGTTAGACAGTTCTCCCCTCACACCTCTGTAATTTTTTTTATTCATTCATGGGATCTGGTCATCGCTGGCTAGGCCAGCATTTATTGCCCATCCCTAGCTGCCCTTGAGAAGGTGGTGGTGAGCTGCTTTCTTGAAGCGCTGCAGTCCCTGTTGTTTACGTACACCCACAGTACTGTTAGGGAAGGAGTTCCAGGATTTTGACCCAGCGACAATGAAGGAACGGCGATATATTTCCAAGTCAGGATGGTGAGTGACTTGGAGGGGACAATCCACGTGCGGAGTTCCTATGTATCTGCTTTCCTTGTCCTTCTGATAATAGCAGTCTTAGGTTTGGAAGGTGTTGTCTAAGGAGCCTTCATGAGCTCCTGCACTGCTATTTGTAAATGTTACACACTGCTCACACTAAGAGTTGGTGGTGGAGGGAGTGAATGTTTGTGGATGGGGTGTCAATCAAGTTGTCAAGCTTCTTGAGCAGTGTTGGAGTTGCACACATCTAGGAAAATGCAGTGTATTCCATCAGACTCCTGACTTGTGCTTTGTTGATGGTGGACAGGCTGTGGGGAGTCAGGAGGTGACTTATTCACCACAGGATTCCCAGTCTCTGACCTGCTCTTGTTGCCACAGTATTCATAAGGCTAGTTCCAGTTCAGTTTCGGGTCAATGGTAACCCACAGGATGCTGATAGTGGGGGATTCCGTGATGGTAATGCCATTGAATGTCAAGATTGGCATCTGTGATGCTGGGGACTTGATTTCATTTAGACTCCACTGTGACTCTGGTCTAGTATAGAGTGCAGTCCATGATAAGTCCTAGTCAGGGACTGGTCCACAGTGAAACTGCTTATAGCTTAGTGACCAGACAAAACCCAGGCTCACTGTGGACCAGAAGAGGCCAATGTGAATCATCCACTCGGCATTTCTGGCTGAAGACTGTAGCAAACGCTTCTGTCTTATCTTTTGCACTGATGTGCTGGGCTCCTCCAACATTGAGGATGTGGATATTTGTAGATCCCCCTCCTCCAGTGAGTTGTTTCATTGTCCACCACCATTCACAACTGGATATGGCAGGATTACAGAGCTTGGAACACATCCGTTGGTTGTGGAATTGCCTACATTTGTCTATCACTTGCTGCTTCTGCTGTTTGACACGCAAGTAATCCTGTATTATAGCTTCAATAGATTCACTAGACACATCATTTTTAGATATGCCTGGTGCTGCTCCTGCCATGCGCTCCTGCACTCTTCATTGAACCAGGGATGATCCCCTGGCTTGACAGTAATGGTAGAGTGGGAGATATGCCAGACCATGAGGTGACAGATTATGACTGAGTACAATTCTGCTGCTGCTGGTCGACCACTGCGCCTCATGTTTGCCCAGCCGTGCATTGCTAGATCTGTTTGAAATCTATCTCATTTAGCCACAGTAGTAAGTGCCACACAACATGATGGAGGGTATTCTCAATAAAGAGATGGGACTTCGTCTTCAAAAGGACTGTGAGGCGGTCACTCCTACTGATACTATTATGGACAGATGCAACTGCAGCAGGCAGGTTGCTGAGGATGAGGGTAGGTGAGCTTTGCTTTGTTTAAGTATACCCCAATCATATAGGTTTTACACATGCTGAAATAGATTAAAATCATGACCCAAATTGATTTCATTTAGACTCCACTGTGACTCTGGTCTAGTATAGAGTCCGGTCCACGATAAGTCCTAGTCCAGTCTAGGGACTGGTCCACAGTGAAACCGCTTATAGCTTAGTGACTGGACAAGACGCAGACTCGCTGTGGACCAGTCTCTGTACTACACCCAGACTTACTGTGTACTAGATCTCTGTACTACACCTGGACTCACTATGGGCTGGTCTCTATAATAGAGCAGATGCATTGTGGACTCTAAATGAAATTAATATGCGGACATAATATTAATCTAATTCAGTAAATGTAAAACGGGGGGATCTGGAGGACACCTGGGTTTACACCCCAGCTTCATAGCACCTCAGATCATTCCCAATGTTTCCCCATGGAGGGGGCAGCAATAGATGAAAATTGCCCCCATTATCCTCTCTCTCTGCAGGTCTGTCCCCAGCTGTCTGAGATGAACATTGAAAACAGCCACCTCAGATGTTAATCAGCTGCTTCAGTCCCTTTCTCCCAGTGATTTTCCACCTTATTGTCTTCCATTTTGGAGCCATTTTCAATTCTCTTCTCTCTTTCCACAACCTGGCTCAGATGGCATTACATATGTTTCACCAATTTGTCACTTCAGTCGCATGTTCTTTTATGAAAGTTTCCTTCAGCCATTAACCCCATTATGATAGTAATTTGCTCACCTCACTCTTTGCTATGTGTTCCCCTTCTTCTCTCCAATCCTATTCAGAGATTTCATTATTTTTGAATTTCAGTTGCTGATGAACAGTCAGTACTGGGTCCATTAACTTGCCCTGTTTCAGATGTTAACGTCATTTTCCGTTTATTTCAGATTCTGTGCAATTTTCTTTTCTGTTCGCTGCTGGCAGATTTTCATAAGTTGTCTGTACTGAAATTTCAATTGACTAAACCCAACAGACAAGAAATAAAAGTTTATTTTTATCTCCACCTGCTTCTGTGTCTCATGCCCTGTAGGAGACCAGTTGCTAAGATGTTTTGATGGATTTTCACCCTGAACCTAGGGGGAAAATAACAGAGGCGTCAGAAATCTCCGATGTCAGAACAGTGGTGAAGGCAGGTTGGCCTGGAAGAGAGGTGTTCCTTGGACATAAGCTTGCCGTTGTCTCATGTGATTTCTGGTTCAAATCAAATGGCACTTCACTGTGTATGGAAGCAGGTGGTGTTGGCCAAAGGCTTGATCTTTGTGTCAAACAGCCTTGAGCTTGGGTAACAGACAAGGAAGCAGTAAGCCCTGTGGTCAAGGGCTTAGATAATCATTAGCAATCAGTACCCTCGCCTGGGGCTTTGATAAGGACTAGAAGCACGAGGTCATGTGACCGACGATTAGGTAAGGATAAACAAGCAGCATCTTAGGTCTGGTTAAGGGATCTTGTGGCACAGTGGGTAATGTCCCTGCCTCTGAGCCAGAAGCTCCAGGTTCAAGTCTCATCCCAGGACTGGAAGGTCAAGGAAGGTGCTATTATAACATGGCCAAACAAGTTGAGTATAAATCTGTAATTCTTACCAACACATGCTAATGGCAGGCTGCAAGAGGAGCAGGAGAGATTCCTCATCAGCCATGTGGTGGAAAACACATTGGATCCTCTACCACCAGTATCCACAGCTCCAGACTGCAACATGCATGTAGAAGTGTATGCAGCCACAACAACTTGGACTCTGAGTGAACTGTAACACACCACCACCATCTTACAAGTGAGGGCTTAGCTAAGAACTTAAGCTTCTTCAGTTTTCTGCCCAAAGGCAGCTCCTTGATGATTATTTGCTGAACCACAGCAAAGTGCCGTGATTTTCACGAGGGGTATGGCAAGGAGGCAGGCCCCAAATCTACCTCAGCCTGAACGGGGATCAAACCTCATGCTGTTGGCAATATTCCAATCCACACACTAGCCATCTAGCCAAGTGAGCTAACCGACCCCCAGATAAGAAATAGGAGAGGTTAAACTTTATGGTTCATGACTTAGGGGAACAGGAGGAATGATTAAGTCTGACAAATGAGGCTTGGATAATGGGGCAAGGTTCAGTTGTTTGCTTGAGAGAATTGTGTAATGAGTTCTTCACAATGTTACAGAATAATGTACCACTTGCTCAAGCCCCTCACATGATGGTTACAACAATCTGATACTTGATTGTGTTATTGAGAGATACCTTCACCAGTAACGAACAAAACATGTTTTGGTTGGTGAAATGTAATGATATCACATTAACAGGCTCACCCTCACCTTTATCAAGTATTCCCAATTACATTACCCTGGCAGCAGTTTCATCTTTAATTCAACCACCATCTCTCTAAGTGCTCCACTACCTAACTTTAATAATAGGAACATTGAAACAGGAGGAGGCCATTCAGCCCCTTGAATCTGTTCCACCTATGCAATTAAACCATGACCGATCTGTATCTTAACTCCATCAATCAGCCTTGGATGTTTATTCCTTATTACTCTTATCTAACAAGCCATCCAGCTCAGTTTACAACTTGCAAATAATGCCCAGTCTCAATGGTTTTTTAGGGAGCCTCTTCCCTTGGTGGAAGGAAGTGCCTGCCGACATCAACTCTGAACAGTTTCCCCTTCTTCTGGACTCCCCCATCCAAGGAAATAGTTTCTCTCTATCTACCCCGTTAAATCCTTGAAACATATTAATCACCCAGAAACATAAAATGGTTATGGCACAGAAGGAGGCCATTTGGCCCATCGTATTCATACTGCCTCTCTGCAAGAACAACTCAGTGAGTCCTCTGCCTTTTCCAAATAGCTGTTCAAACTTTTTTCTCTTCAGCTAGCTATCCAATTCTCTTTTGAAAGCCATGATATCACAGTAGCACAGTGTCTTTACAGTGCAGAAGGAGGTCATTTGGCCCATCAAGTCTGGACTGGCTCTCTGAAAAAGCATTCCACCTGGTCCCATTCCCCTGCCTTATCCCTGTAACCTTGCACATTCTCTCTTTTCAGGTAGCAATCCAATTCCCTTTTCAATACCTTGATCAAACCTGCCTCCACCACCCTTTCAGGAAGTTTCTTTCAGACTCCAATCACCCTCTGGGTGAATAAAATATTTCCTCACATCACATTTACTCCTTTTGCCAATTATTTTGAATCTGTGCTCTCTAGTTCTTGATGTTCGCTTGAGTGGGAACAGTTTCTCACTATTTACCCAGTCCATACCCCACAGGATCTTGAATACCTCTATCAAGTCTCCTCTCAGCCTTCTTTTCTCCAAGGAAAACAGTCACAACCTCTCCAATCTATCCTCATAGCCACAGTTCTTCATCCCGGGAATCATTCCTGTGAATCTCCTCTGTACTCTCTCCAATGCCTTCACATCCTTTCTCAAGTATGGCTCCCGGAACTGGGCACAGTACTCCAGATGAGGCCTAACTAGTGTCTTACACAAGTTAACATGACCTCCTTACTCTTGTACTCAATGCTCCTATTAATAAAGCCTAAAGGTGCTATATTAAGTGCTCTTTCATCATGCCCTACCATCTTTCATGACCTATGTACATATACACTGAGTTCCCTCTGTTCCTGCACCTCCTTTAGAGGCTCTCCCTTTATTTTATGCCGCCTCACCACATCTTTCCTGCCAAAACAAATCACCTCACACTTCTTTGCATTGAATTTCATCTGCCACTTGCCTATCCAATCCAACAACATGTCTATGTCCTTTTGAAGTTCAAGACTATCCCCATCACAGTTGACAACATTTCCAATCTTCGTATCATCTGCAAATTTGGAAACTATGCCCTGTCCAGCAGTCTAGGTCATAAATATATATCAGGAAGAGCAAGGATCCCAACACTGACACCTGAGGAACTCCACTACAAACCTCCCCCCAATCTGAAAAACAACCATTTATCACTGCTCTCTGTTTCCTGTCACACAGCCAATTTCTTATCCAGAGCTTGCTTTCCCTTTTATTTATTGACCTAGAATTTTTCTCACAAGTCTGTTGTGTGGCATTGTATCAAATGTCTTATGAAAATCTAGATACACCACATCAACAACATTTCCTTTATCAACGTTCTCTGTTCACTTTCAGTCTCGTTGCATGCTCTTCCTTGCTTTTCTAATTAGTTTCTTCACTTCCCCTCTGGTTGTTCTATTTTCAGATTCTCCAGATTCTCCATGATTGAATCTGCCTCCACCACATTCTCAGGCAATGCATTCCAGATCCTGACCGCTCACTGAATAAAAAAGATTTTCCTCATGTCACCTTTGGTTCTTTTGCCAATCCCCTTCAGTCACCTTTGGTTCTCAATCCTTCCACCAGTGGGAACAGATTTTCCTTATCTTCTCTGCCACACCTCATGATTTTGAACACCTCTATCAAATCCCCTCTCAACCTTCTCTTCTCTAAGGAGTGCAGCCCCAGCTTCTCCAATCTATCTATATAGCTGAAATTCTTTTCTGCACCTTCTCTGTCTTCAGATCTTTCCTAAAGTGTGGTGCTTAGGACTGGACACAATACTGCAGTTGAGGCCAAACCAGTGCTGGTGGTGGTGAGCTGCCTTCTTGCACCACTGCAGTCCATGTGGTGCAGGTAGACCCACAGTGCTGTTAGGGAGGGAGTTCCTGGATTTTGACTCGTGACAATGAAGGAACGACGAAATATTTCCAGATCAGAACATTGAGTCTATGCAAACTGTCCTCAAAATTCATCCCTCTAAATTCTAGGATAATGTTTGCACGCTCTTGGACACAGCATTGAGTCATAGAGTCAATACAGCACAGAAGGAAGCCATTCGGCCCATCAAGCCAATTCTGCTCTGTACCGCAATCCAGTCAGTTCCACTCACCCACTCTTATGTCCGTAGCCCTGCACATTTATTTCGCTCAAGCATTCATTCAATTCCTTTTCAAATCATTGATCATCTCTGCTCCCTCCACCCTCATAGACGGCGAGTTCCAGGTCATTACCAATCGCTGCCTAAAAATATTCTTCCCTACATTCCACCCCATATCTCTTGCCCAAGACCCTAAATCTATATCCCCTGCATCTGCACAATCAACAAAAAAGGAAACAGCATTTCTTTGTCTATCTTATCTAAACCTGGAAAATCTTGTACCTCCATTTCCTTTGCTCCAAGGAGGACAACCCCAGCTTCTCCAACCTAACCTTGTAACTAAAATCCCTCATTCCAGAGCAGTTCTGGTTAAGCTGCTGTGCACCTTCTCGAGGGCCCTGAAATCCTTCCTGCAGTGTGGTGACCAGAACTGAACACAATATTCTAGTTGGGGCCTGACCAGGGCTCTATAAAGATTTAGTATAACTCCCCTGCTTTTGTACTCACTGCCACTATTTATGCAGTCGAAGAACCCATATGCTTTACTGACTACTTTCTCAGTTGAACTGCCACTTTAAAGATCTGTGCACACGAGCACCCAGGTCCCTCTGTCCCTGCACAGTCTTTTAGAATTGTGCCATAGAATCACACGGGAATGGGTGGGTCAGAATGACGACAGTAGGAACAGGCAGTGGCTGGTGAGAAAGTGGCGAGGCGGCAAATCCACATGACTGCGAAGTGAAGCCCATTAAGATGGTTAAGAAAGCAGCTTGTATGCTGCTGAGCACAAGTAAAGGCACTTTAGGATTAAGCAAAGTGGTGCGCAGGGATCACCAGCCATCAGATCACCAACCAGTGAAAGATGGTATTGTTGTGGTGAGGTGTCAGTCCAGGGTCAAGGGTCAGAAGGGGTTTCGAACATTATAGAGGGTGAGATTAGATCGGAAAAGGGGAGGACCTGATAGTACAGACTGAGGGGCATTAATCAGAGGCGGAGGGGCTGATGGTACAGGCTGGGGGGCATTAATCAGAGGGGGAGGGGCTGACGGTACAGACTGGGGGGCATTAATCAGGGGGGGAGAGGCTGACGGTACAGACTGGGGGGCATTAATCAGAGGGGGAGGGGCTGACGGTCCAGACTGAGGGGCATTAATCAGAGGGGGCTGGACTGATTGTACAGTCTGAGGGGCATTAATCAGAGGGGGCGGGACTGATAGTACAGACTGAAGGGCATTAATCAGAGGCCAACAGTCTGAATGCCATGCATTGGAACTTTATATCCAGGGGCAGCAGCCAGTGAAGGAGCTAAAATCAGGCCCATGGTGATTACAAACCCAATATTGTTAGCAATACCACCACGTCACTGCAAAGAGTTAACAGATGAGAAGTGCAGTAGAAAGAGGAGGATCCTGCTGTTCATAAAGCTGTGGCCACTGAACTCAGCTGACAAACAGTGCAAGGTAGCTGCGCATTTAGTCAAGTTGCAGTTAGTCTGCTCGCAATGAATCTGTTGAAGATATGCCTCTTGGACCCCACTTCAATGTTCCTGCTGATCACCCTGCTATTCCTTGTGATTTTCTACATCAAAGGGTCCAACAAAAGATCTTCATTCAAAGTTCCTCCTTCTCCAACTCCTCTTCCATTGATTGGGAACCTGCACCAACTAGACATGGGGAATCTTCTCAGATCATTGATGAGGGTAAGAGCTGAAAGATTGTCACTCGCTGAAGATTGGTACGAGAGTCTGAGTAAAATAATGAAAATACATGAACTATAACATTCACTGAGTAACACAGGATAAATATATATAAGCCATTGGTAGGGGTATCAGGTTACTAATCAGAATATTCATTGTTAAAATATAACTTTAGTATAAGTAACTGGCATCTAACCTTGTGGTTTAATTACACTTGACATCATTAGATACCCTTCTTTGTGGGTTAGTGAAGTGAGAAAACTTAGGAGTTCTTTTTATTCATTCATTGGGATGTGGGCATCGTAGGCTGGCCCAGCATTTATTGCTCATCCCTAATTGCCCTTGAGGAGAAGGTGGTGAGCTGCCTTCTTCAACCTCTGTGCAGTCTGTCTGCTCCATTAAAAAATCTGGAATTAAAAGTCTGATGAGGACCAGAAAATCATTGCCCATTGTTGTAAAAACCATCTGGCTCACTAAAGTCCTTTAGAGAAATTTTGACCCAGCGACAGTGAAGGTGATATATTTCCAAGTCAGGATGGTGAGCGTGTCAGAGGGGAACGTCCAGGTGGTGATGTTCCCATGTGTCTGCTGCCCTTGTCCTTCTAGATGGCAGTGGACATGGGTTTGGAAGGTGCTGTTGAAGGAGCCTTGGTGAATTCCTGCGGTGTAAAACTGCTGCTACAGTGTGTCGGTGGTGGAGGGAGTGAATGTTTGCGGATGGGGTGCCAATTAAGTAGACTGCTTTGTCCTGAATGGTATCAAGATTCTTGAGTGTTGTTGGAGGTGCACTCATCTTGACAAGTGGAGAGTATTCTATCACACTCCTGACTTGTGCCTTGAAGATGATGGACAGGCTTTGGGGAGTCCGGAGGTGAGTTACTTGCCGCAGGATTCCTAGCCTCTGACCTGCTCTTGTAGCCACATATGGCTAGTCCAGTTCAGTTTCTGATCAATGGTAAACCCCAGGATTTGATAGTGGGGGATTCAGTGATGGTAATGCCATTGAATGTCAAGGGTTGATGGTTAGATTCTCTCAGGTTGGTGATGGTCATTACCTGACGCTTGTGTGGCGCGAATGTTATTTGCCACTTGTCAGCCCAAGCCTGGATATTGTCCAGGTCTTGCTGCAGTTGGACATGGACTGCTTCAGTATCTGAGGAGTCATGAATGGTGCTGAGCATTGTACAATCATCAGCGAACGTCCCCACTTCTGACATTATGATGGAAGGAAGGTCATTGATGAAGCAGCTGAAGATGTTTGGGCCTAGGACACAACCCTGAGGAACTCCTGCAGTAATGTCCTGGAACTGAGATGATTGACCTCCAACAACCACAACCATTTTCCTTTGTGCCAGGTATGATTCCAAACTGCAGAGTTTTCCCCCTGATTCCCACTGACTCCAGTTTTGCTAGGGCTCCTTGATGGCACAATCAGTCAAATGCTGCCTTGATTTCAAGGTCTGTCACACTCACCTCATATCTGGAGTTTAGCCCTTTTGTCCATGTCTGAATCAAGGCTGTGATGAGGTCAGGACCTGAGTAACCCTGTCGGAACCCAAACTGAGCATGAATGAGCAGGTTATTGCTAAGCAAGTGCTGCTTGATAGCACTGTTGGTGACCCCTTTCATTACTTTACTGATGATCGAGAGTAGACTGATGGGGCGGTAATTGGCCAGTTTGGATTTGTCCTGCTCCTGTGTACAGGACATACCTGGGCAAGTGTCCACATAGCCGGGTAGATGCAGTGTTGTAAGCTGTACTGGAACAGCTTGGCTAGGGGCGCGGCAAGCTCTGGAGCACACGTCTTCAGTACTATTGCCGGAATATTGTCAGGGCCCATAGCATTTTCAGTATCCAATGCCTTCATCCATTTCTTGATATCACGTGGAGTGAATCAAATTGGCTGAAGCCTGGCGTCTCTGATCCTGGGGACCTCCGGAGGAGTACGAGATGAATCATCCACTTGGCACTCCTGGCTGAAGATTGTTACAAATGCTTCAGCCTTATCTTTTGCACTGATGTGCTGGTCTCCCCCATCATTGAGGATGGGGATATTTGTGGAGCCTCCTCCTCCAGTGAGTTGTTTAATTGTCCACCACTATTCACGACTGGATGTGGCAGGACTGCAGGACTTAGATCTGACCCGTTGGTTATGGAATCATTTAGCTTTTGTCTATCACTTGCTGCTTATGCTGTTTGACACCCAAGTAGACCTTTGCTGTAGCTTCACCAGGTTGACACCTCATTTTTAGGTATGCCTGGTGCTGCTCCCGGCATGCCCCTCTGCACTCTTCATTGAACCAGGGTTGATCCATGGCTTGATGGCAATGGTAGAGTGGGGGATATGCCAGGCCATGAGGTTACAGATTGTGTTCAAGTACAATTCTGCTGCTGATGATGGCCCACAGCGCCTCATGTTTGCCCAGTCTTGAGTTGCTAGATCTGTTCAAAATCTATCCCATTTAGCATGGCGATAGTGCCACACATGATGGAGGGTGCCCTCAATGTGTTGGCGGGACCTTGTCTCCACAGCGGCTGTGCATTGGTCACTCTTACCAATACTGTCATGGACAGATGCATCTGCAGCAGGCAGGTTGATGAGGATGAGGTCAAGTTTGTTTTTCTCTCTTGTTGGCTCCCTCACCACCTGCCGCAGACCCAGTCTAGCAGCTATGTGCTATAGGACTCTGCCAGCCCGGTCAGTAGTGATGCTGGTGATGGACATTGAAGTACCCCACTCAGAGTACATTCTGCGCCCTTGCCACTCTCAATTCTTCATCCAAGTGGTGTTCAACATGGAGGAGCAGTGCTTCATCAGCTGAGGGAGGGCAGTACATGGTAATCAGCAGGAGGTTTCCTTGCCCATGTTTGGCCTGATGCCGTGAGACTTCATGGGGTCCGGAGTCGATGTTGAGGACTCCCAGGACAGCTCCAACCCGTCTGCTGGGTCTGTCCTGTTCGTGGGACAGGACTTACTCATGTATGGTGATGGTGGCATCTTAGACATGATTTGTAAGTATGACTATGTCAGGCTTCTCCTTGACCAGTCTGTGGGACAGCTCTCCCAATTTTGGCAGTCGCTCCCAGATGTTAGTAATAAGGACTTTGCAGGGTCGACAGAGCTGAGTCTGCCGTTGTCGTTTCCAGTGCTTAGGTCGACGCCAGATGGTTCATCTGGTTTCAGTCCTTATTGACTTGGTTTGAGTGGTTTGATACAACTGAGTCACTCGCCAGGCCATTTCAGGGGGCATTTTAAGATTCAGCCACATTGCTGTGGGTCTGGAGTCACATGTAGACCAGACCAGGTAAGGATAGGACTTTCCTTCCCTAAAATATAATATCCCCCCCTCCTATTTACCACTGTAACTCCTGCAAGATGCAAACATGCTTCTTGGAGCACCTTTGATATTCAAACAAACTCTCAGTTTATCTAAAAATGCAAATGTTAAACAGAATCCATTTTATTGTTCCTCAACCTCTATCCTTTCAGTTCTGAAGAAGAGTCATGCAGACTAAAAACATTAACTCTCTCTTTCTCTCCACAGATGCTGTCAGACCTGATGAGTTTTTCCAGCAATTTTTGTTTTTGTACCTCTTTCCTTTTCATGTTTTAAACCTCCCCAGACAAACTGTCTCCTAATGATCTCTGCCCAGTTTAATTCAATCATACAGGCACACACACACACACACACACACACACGCGTGCGTGCATGCACACACACACACACCCACCCACCCCCGCACACACACGCAGCCTTTTCCACAGAATATCACAATATTCCCCAAAAATATTTTTTTTAAAAACATCCATTTGTCACTCAATCTTTCCTCATAGCTGCAATTTTTAAGTCCTGCTAACCTTCTTGTAAACCTCCTCTGCAGAGCAACTAATCTATAATGTGGTGACCAGAACTATATAAAGAATTCTACCTGTGGCCTAACTCGCATTTTGTATAGTTCCAACATTATATCCCTGCTTTTGTATTCAATACCTCATCCAATAAAGGAAAGCATTCCATAAGTTTTCTTTACTATCTTATCCACACTGTGGCCCTTCATAGCCTCTATGCCAACCCATGCCAATCCTATAGCCCTTTATAGCCCTGTGCCAACCCATACACGCCCTTTATAGCTCCCATGCAAATTCATGCCAATCCATGCAGCACAAATCCTAAAATGACAACCCTCAAGCTTATGTCAATGGACAGATTGAAATGGCAGGCACGGTTTTTTTGTCAACTCCACTTTGCTTTTCCATTTCAAGTTTTTACTAGCTCCCGAAAATCTGTCCGTAGAACCACAGTCCTCTATGTCATTGGTACTGATATTGATCATCACCTCTAGATGTTAAGCAGTCCCCTCCAGAATGTTCTGTAGCCACTCAGGAACATCCCTGGCCCTGGCAACAGGGAGGCAACTTACCATCCTGGATTCACATCTGTGGCCACTGAAACAGCTCTCTGTTCCCCTCACTATAGAATCTTCTATCACTATTGCTTTCCCAATCTTCCTCTTGCCGCCCTCTACAGCTGAACCAGCCAGGGTGCTGTGGTTTTGCTTCTGGCCAGGTGAACTATTACTCTCACCAGTATTTAGAACTGAATGTCGGTTAGACAGTGAGATTCTCTCTATCTGCCTGGTCTTCTCCTTGATTTCCTGGCAGCCAACCATTCCCAACCTACCTGCACACTTTTAAACCGTGAGACGACCACCTCTGTATATTTGCCATCCACAAAGTTCTCAGCCTCATGGGTGTGCTGCAGTGATGCCAGCTGCTGCTCAAGTTACAAAACACAGAGTTCAAGCTGCGATAACACTTCCTGCATAGATGGTTATACAGGACACACGATGCATCCTGCAGCTCCACATGGAGCAAGATGTTAAGGAGAGGCAGTGGCAAAGTGGTATTGTCACTGGACTAGTTTTCTAGAGACCAAGGGTAATGCTCTGGGGACCTGGATTCCAATCCCACCATGTCAGATGGTGAAATTTGAATTCAATAAAAATCTGGACCATGAAACCATTGTCGATTGTTGTAAAAACCCATCTGGTTCACTCAGTCCTTTAGGGAAGGAAATCTGCCGTCGTTACCTGGTCTGGCCTACATGTGACTCTAGGCCCACAGCAATGTGGTTGACTCTTAAAAATGCCCTCCCAACAAAGGCAATTAGGGATGGTGAATAAATGTTGGCCTAGCCAGCGACACCCACATCCCATAAACAAATAAAAAAAACTGCCCATGCGATAGGACTAAGGGGGCCTGCCATAGCTCAGATTGATTAAACGAACTAGCCGTACCAGAAATGAGCTTGAGGTTTTCAATTGGAATTGATTATTTTAGTTTTAATTTTCTTATATTAGTTAATTAGTTTATCTACTTATCCAGTTTAAGTCATTAATTTGAAAAGCAATAACAAGTTATGGACATGAATTTTAATCTCCCCTGCCGGTGGGTTTGTAGCTTGAGGGTGAGAGTAAAATTCCTCGGATGGGGTTCCCACCCACCCCGACCTCTCTCAGTTTTATGCTGGGGTGGGTGAAGCCACGGGCAGCCCATCTGCCCTTGCCACAACTGAGGCCCTTAAGTGGCCAATTATTTTCCATGAGGGATTTCCAAAAATCATCGGGTTCAGGCCTCGCACGGGAGGTGTGGAGGGGTGTCGCCAACAACAGCTTCACTTTAATTTCAGGTGCCTTTCTGTTAAGGTCCGATAACTGCAAGACCACCTTCACCCCCGCATCTCCTGTGACACCACAATCTCCCACTGTCTATCCCTGAAGGCTTCACCTACCCTCTGAGACCCCCAAAACTTACCTCATCAGCAATCCCGGTCCTGTCCAATGCAGCTTCTGGCGCTGCTGTGGGACTAGAGGTCTGCTGGCCAATCAGAATGACCGAAAGCTTTCTAAGGCAGGACTTCCTCCCGCATGACGGCCAGAATTACTGCCTGCAGCCAATTAACACTCGTTGGAGACAAAATTGCTGCGGGCCAGACAGTGTTCGCGGGGATATTGCTCCACACCGGCTCTTCAGATTGCAGGGAGGGAAACCCCACCATCCAAAAAATCCTGGCCATAGTTTCTCAGCTTTGAGTTTAATCCAGTTCCATAGCTTAGAAAGCAAAGTAATACTCCAATACTCCAATACCTACTGTTCTGGGATGTCACTCCTTCTATTGTCATTTTTAATTCTCTGAATACATACTCTCATTACTTCGGTCCTCTCTCTCCCTCTCACTCACTCTCTCTCACTGCTTTATACTCTTTGGTTCACCACTTCTGCTGCCACTGCTCAAACGTATTAAATGTACAAAGAATATTAAAAATATATTTGATTTTTCCCCTGTGTTTAGCTTGCAGAAAAATATGGCAACTTGTATAATATTCGTTTTGGATATCAGAAATTCACAATCCTGACTGGTTATGAGACAACGAAGGATGCATTGATTGACCAGGCCAATACATTCACTGAAAGATATGTTACACCAATCAATGAAGCAAGCAGTGAAAAACTCGGTAGGTCCTTGGTATTTTTGGCTGACAGTTCTATTTGCATTTTATAGTGACATCCCCCAACCTGCCATCATTATGCTTCTAGCTTTTTCCCATTTTCCCATCCCTGGGTTCTGCACAGTCCTCCTAACTTCCTTTCCGACGCAGCCAATTGATGTACATACAAAACGATGCATCCTCTAACCTAGGGGACAGAATAATGTCAGAGAAACACATTCAGCACTGATTTGTGAATATGCCACAACGATCGTATTTCATGGCCTTTGCTGTGATTTCAGGATTTCCCAACAGTAACATATCACCACTGAGCCAGAAGCTTGTTGCAGGACAGTCTGTTCTATAATTTGTTTTATTTCTGATAACTTAGACAAGCTTCATACACTGGAATTACTTTCCTTAAAACACAGATGATATTCCTTCATGTCCTTGTGTGATATCTCATAACATGTTTAAATTACCTTCCTGTTACATCCGAGATGGGAGGAGTGCGTGTTTCATCCAGCTTCACTGCTCCGCAGGCCATACAATTAATTTAAAACTTTAATTTTCTCACTAAAATAGCCAATCGTTTATTTTCCTTACTGATGCCCAGAATAAAAGAGTCTTCAATCAGGCTTCTTTCAATAAACTCAGAAAGATTGTTTATTATAAAACTAAACTTCTCTTTAACAAGTTGCAAGTACTGGTTAACACACAATTGTAATCGGGAAGTGGAATTATCTATCCCTTCCTAAAGAATTCCTGCAGCACACACACACACAGACACACACACACACACACAGACACACACACAGACACACACAGACACACACACACACACACACACAGACAAACACACACACACAGACACGCACAAACACACACAGACACAAACACTCACACACACACACACACAGACTAACACACACACAGACACACACACACACACACACATACACACACACACACACACACACACACACACAGACACACACACAGACACAGACAAACACACAGACAAACAAAGGACAATCACATAAAAACTCTCTGCAGAGATGGGCTTTGGAGGGTGGGCATTATAAAATAAAGGATAAAGCTTACAGGGTCTCGACGCTGTCAACTCAGAGTTCCCATGTGTGAAGATTGGTCGCTGGTCCTGATGGACGTCTGGAAGTTCTTACCAACTGGACTCGGCTTTGCAGGTCTAAATGCAGACCAGTTACACACAGATGACGGTTCTCTGGCTACAGGTTGATATCCACACAGAATTGCCGACAACGTACAGAGAGCGAGCCAGTCAGGGTAGCCTTCCTTCATCATCTTGTTCCCCAGCAAGACTGCCTTCAAAACCAGCAGGTTCACAACCTAAGTTTTTTTTATCTCTCTCCCGTGTTATTTTCAGCAAGTTATCAACCTTCCTTTTCAATTTTTTCCTCCATCAATTAATGATTGCAGTTCAAAATAAACAACCAAATCTTCCTCAAGTACTGTAAGGGTCAGATGATTTCTCAGACGAGGCCTGCTTACTGACAGCTCCAAGGTGAACTTATCACCTTTTAAAAAAGAAAACCCAGGTTAACATCCAGATGTCCAGATAATACCAAGTCCTTCCATTTTGTAAAAGAAAAATGCAGTCATGAGAGATATGATTCTAACATTTCTCAACATTACTCGTTACTCTGGTCTTCCATAAAACATGGTTTTCTTAGTAGTTTTCGCATGGCTCAGAATACTGAGATGAAATTGCTTCTTGCTGACAGATAACAATACCTAATGTGCTCACCTAATGACTTCTAATAGCTCCAATGACATTCTTTAACTTGCTGGGATAAGATTCCTTGAAACATTGGGATAACATTTCTCAATTTTCTGGGAAGGCACTCCTTAATGTCTTAGGGTAACATTCCTTCATGTAGAAACTTGAAAAATTTACAGCACTGAAGGCCATTCAGCTCCTCATATCTGTCCAGCCAAAGAAAGTTATTCAGCCTAACACTGCCTAAGCCGTAGTGCTGTAGGTTACAACATTTCAAGTACTTATCGAAGTGTATTTTAAATGCAGCAAGGTTTCCTGCCTCCACCACCTTGTCAGGCAGTGAGTTCCAGACCTCCACCACTCTTTCGGTGAGAAACCTTCGGAGTTCCACTCTAATCCTTAAACAGATTACATTAAATTTCTGCCCTCTGATTATTGACTTCCCTGCTAAAGGAAATAGGTGCTACCTATCCACTCTATCAAGGCCCCTCATAAGTTTATACATGTCCATTAAATCTCCTCTGAGGCTCCTCTGTTCCAAAGAAAACAACCCCAGCTGATTTTACTTGCCAATAAGCAGAATTTTCCGTGCCCGCTGGTGTCAGGCATCATGGCGGGCATGAGCGGACAATATGGCGGGAAGGCCGAAAATCGGTTTCACGAGGTTGTGAAACCAGTTTGCAATCGTCTGTTGTGCCTGTCAATGGCGGGCCGCATTTCACACCGCCGCACGTCAGGAACTTCATTGTAATACGTCTGCATCTCATTATAAGCCCAGCTCACCGGAATCATCCCCCCCAACATCAAATTTACCGCCCACATCAGCAGGAAAACACGTCGGTGCAGAACACGTCTTGACAAGTGTGACGTGCAGGAGTCAGGATTTACCCACCAGGGCCTTGCTCACATCATGGACATTCAAGGAGCAGAAGATGCTGGACCCCGACAGCCACGGGAACCTGGAGGAACGTCCATGGCTTGCTGGGTGGATTCTCATGGACATGGTTCCACCGCAAAGCAGCTCACGGAGGGTGCAAAATCACTGTTGGGGACTGTTTCGGGACTTCAGTGTCTTGGCCATGTTCTGCTACGAATGATCATTGAGGGAGTGGAGAGGAAGATCCAGCTGTGAGTGGCAGAGGAAGATGTACCAAGAGGGTGCAGAGGAATGTCTAGGTGTGAGTGGGAGAGGAAGATGTACCGAGCGAGTAGAGAGGAAGGTCTAGGTTTTACTTTTTCTCTATTCACTCATAATTCTGCCCATGGAGTCAGGAGTGTGCAGTTGCAATTAAATGGATTTTGATAGTTGATAAAGAGCCAGTCACTACCTCAAACAGCAGAGTATAATTCAAACTTCAGCCTGCGACGTTGTACAGAAACTTGATTGCTGGGTGAGTCAGCAGGGTTTGAAAATTACAGTACCGACTCCGATGGAGATGAAGGGAGATGTGAAAATGAATTGGAAATTCTTCTGGTTTCAATGGGAGAACTACGAAATTGAAACAAAGTGTGGCATCAAATAGCCCTAACAAACCTTAAGTCAAAGGGAATCAGGGGGAAAACTCACCACTGGTTGGAGTCATGCCTAGCACAAAGGAAGATGGTTGTGATTGTTGGAAGTCAGTCATCTCAGCTCCAGGACATCACTGCAGAAATTCTTCAGGGTAGTGTCCTCAGCCCAACCATCTTCAGCTGCTTCATCAATTAACTTCCTTCCATCATAAGGTCAGAAGTGGGGATGTTCGCTGATCATTGTACAATGTTCAGTACCATTCGTGACGCCTCAGATACATATCCATATGCAACAAGACCTGGTCAATTTCCAGGCTTGGGCTGACAAATGGCAAGTAACATTTGCACCATACAAGTGTCAGGCAATGACCATCTCCAACAAGAGAGAATCCAGCCATCGCCCCTTGATGTTCAATGGCATTACCGTCACTGAATCCCCCACTATCAACATCCTCAGGTTACCTTTGACCAGAAACTGAACTGCACTAGCCATATAACTCCTGTGGCTATAAGAGCAGGTCAGAGGATAGGAAATAGTGTGGCGAGTAACCCATCTCCTGACTCCTCAAAGTCTGTCCACTATCTACAAGGCACAAGTCAGGAGTGCGATGGAATACTCCCCACTTGCCTGGATGAATGCAGCTCCCACAACACTCAAGAAGCTTGACACCATACAGGACAAAGCAGCCCACTGGATTGGCACCACATCCACAAACATTCACTCCCTCCACCACCGACACACAGTAGCAGCAGTGTGTACCATCAATAAGATGCACTGCAGGATCCTTAGACAGCACCTTCCAAACCCACCACCACTACCATCTAGAAGGACAAGGGCAGCAGATGGATTGGAACACCAGGAAGTTTCCCTTCAATCAACTCATCATCCTGACTTTGAATATACCGCCGTTCCTTCACTGTCACTGGGTCAAAATCCTGGAACTCCTCCCTAACAGTACTGTGAGAGCACCACATGGATTGCAATGGTTCAAGAAGGCTGCTCACCACCACCTTCTCAAGGGCAACTGGGGATGGGCAATAAATGCTGGCCCAGCCAATGAAGCCCACATCCCATGAATGAATTTTTTAAAAATCCCATCACTACTGATTTTCCAGTCTTCCTCCTGCAGCTCCATCCCCCAAACTCCCCGCCAACCCCACTATCCCCTATAGTGTTGAGGCATCTATGGTATTGTGGACTGGCTTGTAGTACCCAGAGGAACTATGAGTTGAATTTTCTTCACTTACAGGGTTGTGAATCTTTGGAATTCTCTCCCCTAGAGGATTGTGTGCACACTATTGTTGAGTATATGTGAGGCTGAGATAGACAGATTTTTGATTTCACAGGCAATCCATGGATATGGTGAGCAGCCATGAAAGTGCAGTTGAAGCATAAGACCAGCCATGATCATGTTGAATGGTAGAGCAGACTCAACAGGCTGTATGGTCAACTCCTGCTCCTATCAGATCTCAGAATATGTTTGTTATTTAGTCACAAGAGTGTGGGTTGTTACCCGAGCAAACAGATTAAATGTTTATTTCTGGTACAATTGTAGGTATTGTTTTCTCAGAAGGTGAATTGTGGAGACAAATGCGCAGATTCACATTAACAACTCTACGTCATTTTGGAATGGGCAAGAAATCAATTGAAGAGAAAATCATTGAAGAAGCGGGATTCCTGGTCAATGTATTCAAATCTTACAATGGTGAGTTTAACCGTTTTAATTGGTTGAATTGTGATTCACTCGCCACATGTTTCAGATCTCACTCACTTTTAAAGCCGCGAAACCAGGTATGGGATCGAGGCTCATGGTACAGGGATCAACAAATAGGGAAAAGGGCCAGCGGAGAACAACTACCTATATTTAAACAGCAGCTTAAACATAATGAAATGTCCCAAGGCACTCTACAGGAACAAAATAAAAAAAAATACAAAGCCACATAAGGAGACACGGAGCCGGGTTTTCACCATCGATGTGGGTAGCTTGAGTCGGGAAATTTCACAGCTTGGTGCACCCACCTTGGGGGTAAGTGACCTGAATAGCACGAGCTGAGCTCTGGGGGAAATGTGCAGTATGGAGTCAGGCCCATCACACCCAGACGCATAGAAATGGATACAGGAGCTGCTGAGTGCCGAGGCGGGCTGTTAACAGACCCACCTCAGTTCTCTGGGACTAAGTCACAGTTGTTTTGTTAAGTATGAGGCCCTCTAGCTCTCCCCCTTCACACCCCTCAACCCTCCAACCACTCCCCATGCCAAATCCATGACAAATAATGCCATCCATGCCCCCCACCAGCCCCCAATGACCACTTAAACCCCCCACCCATTCCAACTTCCAGCATTTCCATGCCCATCCACCCAGTAAATACTCTGCATAGAACTAATGAACCCGATAGTAACAAAGGCATGTGTGAAAATGTAAAAAAAAAGTTATTCATGATTTTCTTTAAAAAGTGCTGCTTCACCAATCTATAGAAGTGTGAATCAACCAGATCATTAGAATATCAGTAACAGAAACTATAAGCACTTGGCACTTTTTTATCTTGTGTCATAAATATTGACCCAATGACAAAATAGATCACAGAAACAAAGCTTGGAAAGCTATCAGTCAAGCATTGTTGCCCTTCTGTGCACCTGTTTCAACAAAGTCACACATAATAAGGATTGGCTGAGAGCCCCGACTTCAATAAGTACTTTACTTTGTTGAAACACGTGCACAGAAGGGAAAGTTTTGCAAGTGACATCTGGCTGTGATTACGGATAATAATGAAACGGTGACAGCAGTTTTGCTCATCTGGATGACAGTGGAGAGGCGATGGAGGAGGATGGTGTTGTCAACCATGTCAAAGGCTGCAGACAGGTTATGAAGAATGAGGAGGGATAGTTTACCTTTGTAACTCTCACATAGGATGTCAATGTTGACTTTGACAAGGCTATTGACTTTTCAGTACAACAACACTACAGAATGTTGATAGCAGGGATTCAAACATGCAATTTCGGAAAATATGGGAAGAGGGGCGATAACATATTTGAGGACATTGGAGAGGAAAGGGAGGTTGAAGGAGGGATGTTGGTTTGCAAGAAATGTGGGGTCAATGGCCATAACTTTCCAGCCTCGCTGTGGCGGGTTCCCATGCGGTGAATCCAGCGAGCCATTCAAATGTGCATTAACATTGGCAGGGAAGATCCCACTGGCTGGAGGGGTCGGAAAATTATGGCCAAGCTTTTTTTTTCAGGAGAGGGGCAATGATGATAAATTTAAAGGAATCATTAACATGGGGACCAGGAGGGAAATTCTGGTGGTCAGTAATTTTGCAGGAATAGGGTGAAGGGAGTAGGAGGTGGGTCTAGTGGACAAGATGAGCTCAGAGAGGGCATGAAAAGAGATAGAAGAGAAACTAGAGAAAAGTGTGAATTCAGGGATTAGGGCAGCCAGGGACTTTAGAGGAGGTTTGGCCAAGTGGACTCATGGAAGGGAGAGACAGAGTAGAGGGAGCTGACTGGATGGTTTCCATCATAGTGACAAAGGAATCCATGAGCTCCTCTCACTCATTGTTGGAGGTGAGGATGGAGGCAACAGGGAGATGGATTTCACGTGATAGTTTGCAGTAGAGAAAAGAAACCAGCATTATCTTTGCATTCCAGGATGATCAAGGAATAGTGAGCTGTTTTACCAGATGAGAGTAAGTCCTGATAGTGTGTTAAGTGGTTCAGGCAAATCTGGTGGAGGATGGCTAAGGCAGTTGTCTTCCATGTCCGCATTCCATGGGCCTCAGAGAGTGGAGATGAAGGTCATATCAGGGGGAATGGCCAGGCTGAGAGAGGATAATGGTTAATGCAGACTAGCACATCAAAGATGGAGGTGAGGGTCCCATTGAGTTAACCAGCAGCTGAGGAAATGTCATGGTGAATGGAAGGCTAGATAGTTTGGATTTCAGAGTGCAGTTGGAAGTGAATTGGGGGATGGTTTTTTCCAGGGAAAGAGACAGAAAGAGGTGTCGCTAGGGTGAAGATGGCGGACGTGGGTGGAGGGTGATACAAGGAAGTAATCAGAGATGGCCTTATCTGTGATTCATACAATGCGATTAGCAAGACCAGATGAGTTGGCAAGGTCAGGGGAATGGCTATAAATATGGGATGGGGAGTTCATATGGAGGGAGAGAAATTTAGGGAGGATAAGAGAACTCAGAGATTGAGATGAGGTGAAAAATCAAGGGGAAGTGATGAAAAGTGGGTTTTAAAGACCAGGATGAGAAGAGAATTTGGAAGACAAAGAATTCTAAGCACTGAAGCCATATGAAAAGAGCGGGAGAGTTGACATTGAGTCTTGAGTTTATTACAGAGAACAGACAGGAAAGAGTGGGACTTTTAGCTGGAGTGTTTCAAACATAAGTGCCCAGATTTTTCCTCAAGGGTTCAGTACAACAGAGTTAGGAGAATTACTGGCTCCACGAGCACAACCTTTAAAAATGTCTGCCGAGCTTCCGATTTTTGGTTCCTGGTTGCGGGGAGGAGGGGTCGGACTGGACTCCGTCTTTTCCTTCTTTGGCAGTCCCTAAGGACCAAGGATGACTTTCATCCACTCCGGGATTGTCAGTTCTGAGGTGACTAAGAGTTTGATGAGGAGGGTGGGTGGGATGCTCAGATTTTGGTCCACTCCTTCCACTGTTTGTGCTTGGCCTCCACCTGGACCTGTCGGAGACATTAACAATGGCCAGCACATTCATAGATGCTTCTTCTCCTGTTTGAACAGTCTCGAGCAAGAGATTCCGACATTATGGTGGGGACGTTGTATTTTTTTAAGGCGGCTTTGAGGACGTCCCTGAAATGTTTCCTCTGCCCAACGGTAACCACTTGTCATGACGAAGCTCGGAGTAGAGAGCTTGGTTTGGTAGTCTTGTATCAGACATGCAGATGATGTAGCCCAGCCAACGTGGCTGATTGACCATAACCAGTGCCTATACTGGGGACATTGGCCTGACAGGGGACTCTGATATTGGAGCACCTTACCTGCCGTTGAATTTGCAGGAGGTATCATTGGTGATATTTCTCCAGGGATTTAAGCTGTTTGCTGCATTTTACCATGTCTCTGATGCATACAGGAGGGCAGGTAGTACTGCAGTCCTGTAGACTATGAGCTTGGTGCCAGCTTTGAGCTCTTTGTCATCAAACACTCTTTTCCTTAGTCAGACGACGGTTACGCTGACACACTGACGGCGATTCGTTGTTGATATCTAGCTTCACTGAGAGGAGGCTCCCAAGGTCTGAGAAATTATCCATATTGTCCAATGGTTCACCGTGGATCTTGATAGCTGGGGTGTGGGGGTGGGGGGGGTGCAGTGTTGCGCAGTGGAAGAAGGCTGGTAGAGGACCTTTGTCTTCCAGATGTTTAGCCTAGGGCTAATTCTTTCATACACCTCTGTGAATGCATCGATGATAGCTTGGACCTCGGCCTTCATGTGTCTGTAGACCCGTTTTCTTTCCCTTGAATTTTGGCGGTGCTTCTGGTTCAGGAATTCCTTGCGCTTGTGACTCAGCAGCTCCTGGATCTCCTGGTCGTTCTCGTCAAACTAGTCTTGATGTTTCCTGGTGGAAAAACCAAGAGTATCCTTGCAGGTGATGGTTATGGCAGATTTTAGAGCAGAGCAGACACTGTGGGCATTTTGTGGTTCCTGTTCGTTGAACATGGTCAGGTCGCTTGTGAGACACTGCCTGGGTAGGCGTTTCTTCGCAGGGCCCTTGAATCTATCAACATTGATTGTCCAGGTTGATGGAGATAGTAGCCCAGGTTAGGCAATGGTTGTTCCAGCAGCTGTCAGCTCCTGTCATGGCACATGTGATGTGAACATCCTTGCAGTCCCTTGCTTGGATGATGACATGGTCAAGCAAGTGCTAATGTCTGGAGTGAGGGTGTTGCCATGAGGTCTTTTACTCGTCTCTCTGATGAAATAAGGTGTTCCTTATGTTCAGACCATGTTCAAGGCATTTCATCAGAAGGGGGACTTTGTCGGTGTTAGCTTTCCATACACCTTCCTTGCCAATCCTGTCTCTCCAGAGATTTTATTGTCTATTCCAATTCTGGCATTGAAATCATTGAGGAGAATCAGCTTGTCTCCTGTGATAATGAGAAGTGCCATATTCAGGGACAGAACTTAGGATTTTCAGATAGTTCCGCTATTTTGCCATGATGGAGAAGCTCTTTGTCGTGATGAAAATCTGGGCCAAGATAAACTAAAGAATGTAGATCAGAGGTAGAGTAACCATAACTATGCAAATGAAATGGAGAAACATGCACAACATTGTAAGGTTGCATGATGGATACAACATGGAAACAGGGCATTTGGTTCAGTCTTTAGTCAATATGTCATGAAGCTATTACGTATATAATGTTTTGGAAAATATTTTTCTTTTAAAATAGAGGTTTAGTCTGTGGGCATGTCTTAACTGGATTAAAGGCAGCTAGCCTGGATGCTTTGATATGTACTCGTTTTGATATGTAAGACAGATAGGTGCATTTGCATTTTTTGAATAGGGCATTTACGAAGTGGGGTCAAAACTTGACGCCTTTCTAGCAGCTACCAAGCAATATGCATATATTACTAATAAAAATTGGTTTCCGAAGGGGGTTTTATTGTTAGAGAGGTTTAGTTCAGAGGTTGTCGATACAATGAGAATTAACATTCAATGGGAGCGATAGGTATAACTTCAGCAATTTTCAGGTGTGCAGAGCAGAGGCAATATAAGATCAAAGCCTGTAAGCCTACCACTGTGTCTGCAAGCAACCAAAGTAAAAAAACTTCATTTTGAATTTGTAAGGAGAAAATGCTTTGCCTGGTGTTTGTTTGAGTCTATGGATTGCTTTTGCCTTAATGGAGATTAGTTTGTGAATTTGTTAAACGTTATGATAGTCATAATTTGTTGCCATGTGTGTATATGTATATATATATATATATATATATACATTTTAACCTGTGTAAATTAATAAAATGTTTAATTTAGTTTAATGTAAAACTTTGAGAACTGGTGGTCTGATTCCTGAATTTAGAGTCGCATCTCAAACATAACGCTTAAAATTATAGGTTATGACAATTGTTTAAAGTTTCCCTCTGAGATTTTTAAATAACTCCGCCTTACCAACTGCATAGGTCATAACAAATAATACTTTCTATTTCCTCATACCAGGCAGCATCCTGGTGAATTAGCATTACACACATGAGCCTCAATATTCTTCCTAAAGTGTTGAACCGAACACTCTGAGAGAGTTTTAACATTTTTTGTTTCATCATAACCCCTTGGTTATATTGGAGCAGGGGTGGTGGTGGGCTGGCACTGAAATTGGCAGTCCACCTATCATATTCAAATTGATAATCAAGGGTCAATAGTTTGTTACCAAGCCAATTAATCCCAATAATGCGCTGCCCATGCCATAATATGGGTTTGGTGTGGGCAGGTAGGCGGGATTTGGCAGCCCGATTTTCAATAACAGATCCCTCAGAGTGGGAACAAAGGGAGAGTTCGTCTCTATCTCTGCAGGCTGCCCTTTGTGGATCGGGGTCAGTCCTGCTAAGATATCCCACAATTCTTTTCGACCCGCCTGCTACATTAAACTCAGTACCCCCACTCCATGAATCACCTCCCTCCTCCCTAACCTGCCAAAACCCTCCCTGCCCAAGGTGTAGGACTTACCTTACCTGTCTCCAGGATCTACTGGGCCCTCTTCTTCCTCCTTGTGGAGTCCTGGCATCACCCACTAATGCACTCTTGGAACTGGTGGAGCTGCAGTGAGGGGCAGAAGTCCCACACTACCCCTGTTTAGCCCTCCAGCAGCACGTTATGGGGTGGGGCGGAATAGGCTGGAATGAAGTGGGTTCGCTCCATGTCGATGGGCTGGCTCCCTCCCCCACTTAATACTCAGCCCATGAATTCTTCTCTCTTTCCATCTTGTACTTCTGACTTGGTGTCTCATAACATGTTTGGCACTAGAAAAACACTTGAAATATTTAGCAGAACCAGAAGTGCCCATTAGTGGGAGTGGAAAAAAAGCATTGACGAATCACCTGCCCATTATACATCCTGTCCAACTTCTTCCATTAACATAATGGGCAGCTGATTTACATGTTGTATAATTTATCTGTTGTTGGATTAATTGAAGTTCAGAATCATATATTCTAACAGCTTTTCTTGTTATCCAGGTCAGCCTATCCAACCTCAAAATACTCTGGACACAGCTACTGCTAATATCATTGCTGTTCTGTTGTTTCAACAACGCTTTGATTATGAAGATGAATCCCTCAGGAGATTCTTGACAATTTTGCACCAAATGCAAAAGGACAAATCAAGTCCAATGGTTGAGGTAAGGCCAAATGTGTCATCATTTTGCAGCACACAATTGTTGCTCCCCATTCAGGTAAATATGCCAAGCTGAAACTAACTGATACTTCAGAAATTTACTGATGATGTTTGCTTCACGGTGAAAGAAAGGACAAAATAACTCAGGTCCCAGATGGGTTTCAAAAATTTATTCCAATAGGATAATACAATGTGATTCAGGGTCTTATTCATTTTGAATAATACAATGGGTTTTAGGCCTATTCCAATAGAATATTACAAGAGATTCTGGATTTTAGTCCAACTTTTTTATATATTCATTCATGGGATGTATGGGGTGCATTTATTGCCCATCCCTAATTGATCTTGAGAAAGTGGTGGTGAGCTGTCTTCTTGAACCGCTGCGTTCCATGTGGTGTAGGTACACCCACAGTGCTGTTAGGGAGGGAGTTCCAGGATTTTGACCCAGTGAAAGTGAAGGAAATGTGATATATTTCCAAGACAGGGTGGTATTATTTTGGAGGGGAATTTGCAGATGGTGGTGTTCCCATCTATCTGCAGTACTTATCCTTCTAGTTAATAATGGTCGTGGGTTTGGAAGGTGCTGTCAAAAGAGCCTTTGTGAGTTCCTGCAGTGCGTCTTGTAGGAGGTACACAGTCCATCAATGGTGGAGGAAGTGAACGTTTGTGGATGTGGTGCCAATCAAGCGGACTGCTTTATCCTAAATGGTGTCAAGCTTCTTGAGTGTTATGGGAGCTGCACTCATAGGGGCAAGTGGAGAGTGTTCGATCACACTCCTTGCTTTTACCTTGTCGATAGTAGACAGCCTTTGGGGAGTCATTTGCCGCAGGATTCCTAGCCCATGATCTGCTCTTGTAGCAATGGTTCTTATATGGCTGGTCTAGTTCAGTTTCTGGTCAATGGTAACCATCAAGGTGTTGATAGTGGGGGATTCAGTGATGGGAATGCCATTGAATGCCAAAGGGTGATGGTCTGCTTCTCTCTTGTTGGAGATGGTCATTTCCTGGCACCTGTGTGGTGTGAATGTTACTTGCCACTTCTCAGTCCAAGCCTGGATATTGTCCAGGTCTTGCTGCATTTGGACATGGACTGCTTCAATATCTGAGGAGTCGTGAATGGTGCTGAACATTGTGCAATCATCAGGAAACATCCCCACTTCTGACCTTATGATGGAAGGAAGATCATTGATGAAGCAGCTAAGGATGGTTGGGCCGAGGATACTACCCTGAGGAACTCCTGCAGTGATGTCCTGGAGCTGAGATGACTGACCTCCAACAACCACAACCATCTTCCTTTGTGCCAGGCATGACTCCAACTAGTGGAGAGTTTTCCCCTGTTTCACATTACTAGGGCTCCTTGATGCAACACTCGGTCAAATGTTACCTTGATGTCAAGGGCAGTCACTCTTACCTCGTCTCGGGAGTTCAGCTCTTTTGTCCATGTTTAAACCAAGGCTGTAACGAGGTCAGGAGCTGAGTGGCTCTGGCAGAACCCAAACTGGGCATCAGTAAACAGGTTATTGCTAAGCAAGTGCTGCTTGATAGCTCTGTTGATGACCCCTTCCATCACTTTGCTGATGATTGAGAGTAGACTCATAGGGTAGCAATTGTCTGAACTGGATTTGCCTGATTTTCTACTTGGCAATTTTCCACATTGTGCGATAGATGCCAGTGTTGTAGCTGTACTGGGACAGCTTGGTTCGGGTCGCGGCAAGTTATGGAGCACAAGTCTTCAGCACTATTGCCGGAATGTTGTCAGGGCCCGAAGACTGCAGTATCCAGTGCCTTCAGTCATTTCTTACTATCACGTGAAGTGAATCAAATTGGCTGAAAACTGGCATCTGTGATGCTGGGGACCTCAGGAGCTGGCCGATGGATCGTCAACTTGGCACTTCTGTTTGAAGATGATTACAAATGCTCAGTCTTGACTTTTGCATTTATGTCCTGGGGTCTCCCATCATTCAGGACAGGGGTATTTGTGGAGCTTCCTCCTCTGTTTAATTGTCCACCACTATTTATGACTGCATGTGGCAGGACTGCAGAGCTTTGATCTAATCCATTGGTTGTCGAATTGCTTAGCTCTGTCTATAATATGTTGCCTCAGATGACTAGCATGCGTTTAGTCCTGTGTTGTAGCTTCACCAGGTTGGAAACTCATTTTTAGGCATATCTGTTGCTGCTCCTGTCCAGCTCCCCAACACTGTTCACTGAACCAGGATTGATCCCTGGCTTGATGGCATTGGTCGAGTGAGGGATGTGCCAGGCCATGAGGTTACAGATTGTGGCTGAATAAATTTCTGCTGCTGCTGATGGTCCAAAATGCCTCATGGATGCCCAGTTTTGAGTTGCTAGGCCTGTTCTTGGTCTACCTTATTTACTATGGTGGTAATGTCGCACAACACAATGGAGCATTTCCTCAGTATGAAGGATTGTGCAGTGCTCAATACTGTCATGGACAGGTACATCTGCGACAGATAGTTTGTTGAGGATGGGGCTTGGTACTTTCTCCTCTTGTTGGTTCCTTCAATACCTTCCGCAGGCCCTGTCTGGAAGATATGTCCTTGAGGAAATGGCCAGCTCGGTCAATAGTGGCACTACCAAGCCCCTCTTAGCGGTGGACGTTGAAGACCCCCATTCAGAATACAGTCTGTGGCCTTGCAGCCCTCAGTGTTTCTTCCTAATGGTGTTCAACATGGAGTACTGGTTCATCAGCTGAGTGATGGTGCTGGGGGGTAATCAGCAGGAGGTTTCCTTGCCCATGTTTGACCTCATGCCATGAGACTTCATGGGGTCCAGAGCCAGTGTGAAGCACTCCAAGGGGTACTGCCTCCAGACTGTACACCACTATGCTGTCAACTCTGTTGGGTCCATCCTGCCAATGGGGCAGGCATATCCAGGGCCTTGATGGTGGTGTCTGGGGCATTTGTTGCAAGGTATAATCTGTGAGTATGACTATGTTAGGCTGACTAATCTTTGGGACAGCTCTCCCCATTTTGATACAACACCCCCAGATGTTAGTGAGGAGGACTGGGCTGGGTGTGCCTTTGTCTTTTCCAGGTTGATGTCAGCCAGTCCATCCAGTGTTGTTCTTATTCATCAGTTTGATACAACTGAGGGGCTCGCTGGGCCATTTCATAGGTCACTTAAGATTGAACCATATTGCTGTGAGTCTGGAATCACATGTTAGCCAGGCCAGGTAAAGATAGCAGATTATCTCCCCTGAAGGACATTAGTGAACCAAATGGACTTTGATGACAATCTGATGGTTTGAAGATAATCATTACTGAGACTCACTTTCTACACTAGATTTATTAACCAATTGAATTTAAATTTCTCTCCTTGCCATGGTGAGATTTGAACTCCTGTCTCTCGACCATTAGTCCAGGCCTCTACATTAACAGAACAGTAACATTACCACTGTGCTATTGCCCCTATAACTGAAATATTTGATTCCATTTTACAGATGATTAATGCACTGCCCTTTCTGAAATTTCTACCTGGACGCCACAAGGGAGTCATAGATCAAACAAAGGAATTGATGGCATTTTTGATTCCTATAATTGCAAAGATTCGTAAGCAGCTGAATGAAAATAACGTGACAAACTACACTGAGGCATTTCTGGTCAAACAGAAAGAGGTACCATGCTTAATCAGATCCTATAAGACCATAAGACATAAGAGCAGAAATTAGGCCATTCGGCTCATCGAGTCTTCTCCGCCATTCAATCATAGCTGATAAGTTTCTCAACCTCATTTTCCTACTTTCTCACCGTAAATTTGATCCTCTTACCAATCAAGAACCTACCTATCTTGGTCTCAATGACCTGGCCTCCACAGCCTTCTGTGGCAATGAATTCCATAGATTCACCACTCTCTGGCTAAAGACGTTTCTCCTCATCTCTATTCTAAAAGATCTTCCCTTTACTCTGAGGCTGTGCCCTCGGGTCCTAGTCTCTCCTACTAATGGAAACATCTTCCCCACGTCCACTCTATCCAGGCCTTTCAGTATTCTGTAAGTTTTAATCAGATCCCCCCTCATCTTTCTAAACTCCATCGATTATAGACTCAGAGTCCTCAAATGTTCCTCATATGTTAAGCTTTTCATTCCTGGGATCGTTCTCGTGAACCTCCTCTGGACCCTCTCCAGGGCCAGCATATCCTTCCTGAGATACCGGGCCCAAAATTGCTCACAATGTTCTAAATGTGGTCTGACCAGGGCCTTATAAAGCCTCAGCAGCACATCCCTGCTTTTATATTCTAGTCCTCTCGAAATAAATGCCAACATTGCATTTGACTTCCTAACCACTGACTCAACCTGCAAGTTAACCTTAAGAGAATCCTGGACTAGGACTCCCAAGTCCCTTTGCACTCCAGATTTCTGAATTCTGTGCCCATTTAGAAAATAGTCTATGCCTCTATTCTTCCTGCAAAAGTGCATGACCTCACACTTCCCCACGTTGTATTACATCTGCCACTTATTTGCCCATTCTCCTAACGTGTCCAAATCCTTCTGCAGCCTCCCTGCCTCCTCAATACCTGTCCATTCTTTGTATCTTTGTATTATCTGCAGTCTTAGCCAGGATGCCCTCAGTTCCTTCATCTAGATCATTAATGTATAAAGTGAAAAGTTGTGTTCCCAACACTGACCCCTGCGGAACTCCATTACTCAACGGCCGCCATCCTGAGAAGGACTCCCTTATCCCCACTCTCTGCCTCCTGCCAGACAGCCAATCTTCTATCCATGCTAGTTCCTTGCCTCTAACACCATGGGCTCTTATCTTACTCAGCATCCTCCTGTGCGCCACCTTGTCAAAAGCCTTCTGGAGGTCCAAGTAGATAACATCCATTGGCTCTCCTTTGTCTAATCTACTGGTTACCTCCTCAAAGAATTCTAACAGATTTGTCAGGCATGACCTCCCCTTGATGAAACCATGCTGACTTTGCCCTATTTTACCATGCACTTCCAAATATTCTGAAATCTCATCCTTAATAATGGACTCTAAAATCTTACCAACAACCGAGGTCAGGCTAATCGGCCTGTAATTTCCCGACTTTTGCCTCACACCCTTCTTGAACAGGGAGGTTACATTAGCGATTTTCTAGTTCTCTGGGACCCTTCCTGCCTCCAGTGATTCCTGAAAGATCACCACTAATGCCTCCATATCTCTTCAGCTATCTCCTTCAGAACTCTGGAGTGTAATCCATCTGGTCCAGGTGATTTATCCACCTTCAGACCTTTCAGTTTTCCTAGCACCTTCTTCTTGGTAATGGCCACCATACTCACCTCTGCCCCCCGACTCTTTTGAACTTTGGGGATGTTATTCGTGTCTTCCACTGTGAAGAATGACGCAAAGTACCTGTTCAGTTCCTACACCATTTCTTTTTTCCCCACTACTACTTTGCCAGTGTCATTTTCCAGCAGCCCAATGTCCACTTTTGCCTCTCTCTTACACTTTATATTTCTAAAAAAAAACTCTTGCAATCTTCTTTTATATTACTGGCTAGTTTACCCTCATATTTAATCTTCTCCCTCCTTATTTCGTTTTTAGTTGTCCTCTGTTGGTCTTTGTAGGCTTCCCAATCCCCTGGTTTCCCACTGCTCTTTGCCGCATTGTATGCTTTCTCTTTACATTTTATGCTGTCCCTGACTTCCCTTGTCAGCCATGTTATCCTCATCGCCAGGTTGTTATGGACTTGATTTTGCAGATAGGTTTCTCATCAGAAACATCGAACTAAATTTACAGACTGCAGCAGCAGGTGCATGCCTCCATCAAGCTCCACAACTAGAAGAAGAACTCCCATTCTAAGGTTCCCCGTGCTTAGAACTGATTTCTTCACACTGTCACGTGACACTACATAACACAATGGGCAGAATTTTATGTCCGAGGCGTGCACCCGACCCGATCGGGCCAAACATCGTGCGAGAAGACATCGGGCAAGCGTCCCAATGTCATCATTCTCTCACGCGATACTTCGTTCAGCGGTCGCACGCAAAGGTCGGAAACGCGCCACTGACAATCAAGAAGGTTAATTGCCCATTAATAAGCCCATTAATGATGCAGTTGTCTCCCATCTTTTTGTGGCCCATCCAACCTTATGGTTGGTGGATGGATGGAGGCGGCCTTTGAATTTATCATCAAACCTCATCCAAAGGTGAGATCAAATTTCCGTTATGAAATAAAATTAAAATAAATATTTGTGGACAGCAATTTTATCAGCTATAGTTTCAGATGCTTGATTGTGATGCATGGAAATTATTTTGCAGCTTTTGAAATCTTTATTTGATCATTTTCAGGTCTGCAGCTTCTGAGGCAGCTGCCTGCCTTCAGGGAGCCTTCTCGTTGGGCTCACCTACACCCGTGGTGACATCATCACCCGCCCTCTTCCCACCCCCACAGTGCTGAGCTTTTCAGCATGCGTTTCACGCTGCCTAGCCGTTAATGGGTCAGCCAGCGTGAAATTGCGGTCGGGGGACGATTACGGTTGGGGGCCCGTTTCCCAACCGCTCCCTGGCTCGCCGATCGCGCACACCTGCCTGCTAAAGGTAAAATTCAGACCAATAAGTCTTAAAGCTACAGTCACTCTATTCCTTAAAGCTACAGTTACTATAGTGACCTAATACCAAACAGTGGGAATAGGCTTCCCTCCAGTCTGAAAAACAACTATTTACTGTGACTAATCTCTGCTTCCTGTCAATTAGTGTACGCACTGTCATTTCATCTCATTTAATTTTGTTCACAAGTTTATTATTCAGAACTCTGGGAACACCTTTTGAAAATCAATCATATTACCCTTATCAGCCATTACCTCACCAAAGAGCTCAATCAAGTTAGACAAACATGATTTATCTTTAATAAGTCTGTGCTGGTATTCATTTAATACTGTACGCTTTACCAAATGGACTCTAAAACTCAGCATCAGCTGACGTGTCATTGCTGGGTTTATCCCACTGGCCTTTTGTGAACAGGGATATGATATTTGCAACCCGCCATTCCAGCTACTTCACCTCGGCTACCTCAGAGGGCAGTTTTAAGAGTCAATCTTGTTAATGTGGGAGTGGAGTCAGATATAGGTCAACCTGGATAAGGGCAGCGGTCACTTTCTCCCCAAGTGACATTAAAGAACCAATTGGTCTTTCATGACATTCCAATATTGTCAGTAGGGTGACCGACTTATTACGAAATAAGTGACACTTCGACAATGAGACCGGGAAGTGGGAGGGAGTGCAATTTGCTGGTGACCCATTGAATGAGATGGCATTGGCAGGTCTAAGAGCCGGGCTGCAGGGCCGGGGGCGGGGGTAGTTGGAGGGGTTGAGGGTGTTGTAGCATTGTGGATATGGGTGTTTCTGGTGACCGTAAGAGCAGAGGCAACGAGTTGGTTGGGGGCAGGGGTGGCATTAAAGCAACAAAAACCTACAACTTATCTTGTGGAGTCACAACATTATCATCTCTCTGTCGGTCACTTCACAGACTTGCAGTTCTGCTCAAATCACTCAACTGACACTCCCAAACTCAGTCTCCACTGGTTATCACCGAAATAATGTACAAAAGGCATCCTTTAAGGGATGCAGGGCAAACAGTGAATATAAGGGGCAATCCCTTAAAATACAGGGCAGTTGATCACCCTGATTATCAGGGTCTATTTCACTCCTGCCAGTTGTAAAATGGATAGCTTTATTGAAACCTAATTGCTCACCTTTCAATTCTCACCTCAAGGAAGCAGGGAATCCGGATTCCTTTTTCCATGAGAAAAATATGGTCAAGTTGATCACTGAACTGTTTGCTGCTGGGACAGAAACCACGTCCACCACCCTTCGCTGGGGTCTGCTATTCATGATGAAATACCCAGAGATTCAGAGTAAGTACTCAAGAAATTTCTCTTCACTTATTTATTCAAGTACTTACTTCTGAGTCGAGAAGGAAAATTATAGAGAACAGATACATTGGTGGATTTTAACTTCCAATAGGGTGGGTAAGACAAGGGAATGGGACAAGAGGGCAAGGGGAGAAGTGAGCAGATGTTTGGTACCGAATCAGTCAATGACCCTCCAGAAACAGGCATCTGGAGGCCGCCCAGGGTGGGTTTGGTGGTGACTCAGAGCAGTCACCAGTGGGAAAATTTCACATGAATGAAAGGCCACATGCAGCAGATTGTACCATCCCTCTCCAGAATATACAGCCCCCCACTGCTCTCCTGATTGTTCCTCCCTCTCCCTGTTCCACTTCTCCTCACTACCTGTTCTCTGATCGCCTCACTCTGCATACTCCCTTTCTCAATTACCCTCCTGATGATCTCCCTTTCTCCTGATTACTCCCCTTAGGCCCCTTGACATTCATAACGTTTCCCAATTGGGTCCCCCTCCTGCTTGCCCCACTCCATGTTCACAGCCCCCTCTCCAATGCCCTACATCTTCTGTGTGTTCCCTCTCACAATCCCTCCCTCTTCTCTTCCCCCACCTCCTGGTATTGCCACAACCAAACTCCTCTTCCCCTTCCCACCCCTTTCATTCCATAATAGGCTGGTCCATTTCTCAGTCACCTCTTCCCGCTGCTCCTTACCATGCAAACTCAGGAGATGTAACAGCTGTCCTTTTACCTCCTCTCTGCTCACTATCCAAGGCCCCAAACACTCCTTCCAGGTGAAGCAGTGCTTTACTTGTATTTCTTTCAATCCAGTCTATTGTATTCGCTCCTCACAATGTGGACTCCTCTACACTAGGGAGACCAGATGCAGCCTTAGTAATCACTTTGTGGAACACCTCCTCTGAGTCTGGAAGCAAGTCCCCAAGCTTCCAGGGGCCTGTCATTTTAATTCCTCACCTTTATCTCACACTGACTTTTCGGTCTGCTACACTGTTCCAGTGAGGCTAACACTTCATCTTTCAACTAGGAATTTTATGGCCTTAATTCTGGATTCAACAATAAGTTCAACTGAAATTTTCAAGATCTGTAGATTTTTAGGTTGGGTAGGGGAATTGATGGATATGGAGTAAAGATGGTTGAGTGAAGATGAGATGCAGATTAGCCTTGATCTAATTTAATGCAGGGACAAGCTCGAAGGGCTGAATGATCTCTTCCTGTTCCTATGTTCCAAAGGAAAGGACCAGACTCTGAGCTAAAGTCAATCTCACTTTTTTTTGCTATGTGACACCCAACATTACTGGTTTGCCTTTTAGAGAGAGTGCAGGAAGAAATTGATCGGGAGATTGGAACCGAGCGTCCCCCCAGAATGGAAGATCAGCAAAGGTTGCCCTACACCAACGCTGTGATATATGAGATTATGAGGTTTGCCAATGTCGCTACAATGATTACTCGTGACAATATCGCTGACACACACCTCAGGGGATATTTTATTCCCAAGGTAAAATGCAGATGGTGAGAGTTGAAAGGTTGCATGATTGTGCCTCTCTGCAATTATGGGGTTTCCAGTTACATGGGGTGGGATTTTCCCGGTATTGCACTAAGTGCAGGAGCGGGTGTCGAAACTGGAGTTTTTCCTATCAGCTTCAATGGTAGGATTTTGTGCCGTCATTAATTATGATACACAGGAAACACGCCGGATCACTGGTGGTCTGTTAAATGTCAAAGGGAGACGGTTAGGTTTTCTCTTGTTGGAGATGGTCATTGCCTGGCATTTGTGTGGCATGAATGTTACTTGCCCAAGTAAGCCCAAATTTGAATGTTGTCCAGGTCCTGCTGCATGCTGGCTTCATTATCTGAGGAGATGTGAATGGAACTGCAATTGGATGCCAATAAAATACAAATTTAGATAAAGTTCCAAAATTTGGAAATAATTAGTTGGCAAAATAAGGTGTGGCTAGCACTGTTCCCATCACCTTTGGTAGTCTGTAAACAGTCCAGACTAATGGAAATACAAATCTTGACTCCTTGCACAGTGAGTGAGTGCAAGTGAAATGAGTTTTGGATGTTTTAACTCAGTTTCCAACAGACCGTAGCTAAGACTGATAACAGCTGCAATAACTCACCTCCAGAGTGCAGATGAAATTCAATCGAACATTATGATTTATAATCACTGATTTCTCAGTATGAATGAAGTTAAAATCCCACACACGAGGATATAATCAGCAAAGTTCATCAGCAGAAAACAACAACTTTTGGGAGAATGTTATAAATGGTTTGAAAATGTTTCCAATCCACCACAGTGAGAAGATTAAATGGCTTGGTTCCATGACAGGGATTGAACCACATGCTACCTGCTGCTGATCTAGTTTGTCATTCTTTTACAGAGAAGTCACATCATAATTGTGCTTTCGTCAGTTCTACGGGATAAAACTTACTGGGAGAAGCCGGATGAATTCAACCCGTCCCACTTTCTGAACTCTGAGGGGAGACTTGTTAAGAGAGAGGCTTTCATGCCTTTCGGTGCAGGTAATAAACAACTCAGGAAATGTGTTAATGTTCTTATTGCTGAGAGATACAATTGACTGCCTGGGCCAACACCTCTAGTGTCACTCATAGTGGCCGTATTACAAATGTGGCTCCTGTATCTCCTGCCATGCCTGACGATGGGGCAGAGTCAAACTCAACAATTACCTGAGCTGAGGACTCAAATGTCTCCCTTCTGTGTTGTCCTCTTGCCTGATATCCATGTACATGGGGCTACCAGCAGCTAAAATTACAACCCTGGGAGGAAGAATAGAAAAGCAGAATATTATTTTAATGGAGAGACTGCAGAACTCTACAGAACAGAAGGATCTGGGCGTCCTGTTACATGAATCACAAAGTTAGTATTCAGGTGATTCAGAAGGCAAATGGAATGTTGGTGTTTATTATAACGGGAATGGAATATAAAAGTGGGGAAGTATTGATACAGTTGTAGGACTTTAAGGAAAGCACACCTCGAGTACTGTGTATAGTGCTGGTCTCCTTAGGAAAGGGTATAATTGCATTATAAACAGTTCAGAAAAGGTTCACTCAACTGATTCCTGAGTTGAAGGGCTTATCGTATAAGGAAAGGTTGAATAGGTTGGGCCTATACCGACTGTTGTTTAGACACATGAGAAGTGGACAAATGAGAAGTGATCTTATTGAAACACATAGGATTCTGAGGGGGCTTGACAGGGTGTTACTGAGAGGACGTTTCTCCTTATAGGGGAGTCTAGAAATGGAAGACACAGTTTAAAAATAAGGGGTCTACCATTTATGACAGAAATAAAGTGAATTTTTATCTCTCAGATGCTAGTTAGTCTTTGGAATTCTCTTCCACAGAAAGCAGGAGAGGCTGGGTCATTGAATATATTCTAGGTTGAGCTCACCAGATTTTTGATTGACAAGGAAGTCAAGGGTTATGACGGGGGGGGGCGCAGACAGGAAAGTGGAGTTGAGACCACAAACAGATCAGCCATGATCTTACTAAATGGTGGAACAGGCTTGAAGGGCTGAATGGCCTACTCCTGGGAAGGGAACATGCTGTTCAATATGATCTGCTAGTCATTGCAACACATGGCCTACATACCTGGCATCACACCAACACTAAAATTCAAATCAACACTTACTCATTTGTGATAGACAATTACTTTTTGGTTTGATGGCAACATCCTGTAAGTGGAGAAAGCCACTCGTGTTGCTACAGCACAGTAACAGTGTGCATTGGCTAGCTGCTCAAACTTTTCAGACACCTTACCCTGTCCCCTGCAACCACTCAAACTGACCCTTCACCCGCCACAGATGGACCCTCACCCCCCCGAGCAAATCACGTCCTACTGCACCCTCAAACATCAACTGTACCCTCCCATCATGACTACCCTCAGTTAGCCCCCCCAAGATTCCCCCATCGATACCAGAGACCCCCTCCCTCTGAATCCCACCCATCACTGTCCCCTCCTTTCTCACCCCTCACTAGCCCTTGCTTTCCCATGGTCCCTGTACTGCTCCCCAGTCCCTTCAACCCCACCACCTCCTGCAAGGCTCCCTGGTTTGACGTCCTCCCACTGCCGGCATTCCAACCCCCCTCTCTGCTACCTCGCCCCCACCACCTCCATGTTGCAGCACCCACTGCGTAGTCTGCCTTCTGTTCCCCTCATGTTACAGCACCTCACCCCACGTGATTGGTACGCACTTTCCACCAAGTGAAGCAGCCTGTGCCTTCCCGGTAAGTGCAGTGTGTTCTGGACAGGAGTAAACTCCCGCTGGCCGAGCAGATAATATGCCAGGACAGTATTCCGGTAAGATGCCTTTAGCCTCAATAGTGACCTGCCATTAACCACCATGATGACCAGAACCGCAGTTTCCCACCAGCATTTACTGCCATCAAGAGCCCAATTTGCATCATCCCAACGTGTTCCCCATCCCTGCCAGCCACAAACCCAGCTGCTGGTGGGGCAGAAAATTCCCGCCAGAATGTCCAATGTGATTCCATGATTTGGCAACACTTGCTGAACAATCCTGACTGTGCTAAGAATTACACTGAAAACCGATTGAAGTTTGTCAGTCAGGCTCGCATGCTAGAAGCCACATTTATTCACACACACAGAGCCCTGGGCTTTGCAGTCAGAAGGAACACATCTGTGTATTATGCCTTTTCCAACTAAACAAAAGCTCGGGAAACCGCCATTCCCTGGTTCATTTCCCATGCCTTGACCAATCAGTCGATTTGCCTGTTTTGAATTTGAAAAGCTTGTTAACAGTTAACTGTTTTCTGTTACATTCTCCATGCCAACATCTCTACCACTCAGAGTCCACTTGCCCACCAATCAGCACTCTCTTCTCATGCAGTATAAATTCTTGTTTTCCTTTCCTGACCTGATGGGTGCAGGATGAAAATCTTCGATTGCATGTCTCTTTTTTCAAGTTCTGTTCTACCAAATGACTAAAAGGAGCTATTAAGACAGGTGACCAACAGCTTTAACAGATAAGTAGATTTTAGGGAGTGTCTTAAAGGAGGGAAGAGAGATAGAGAGGCTTAGTGAGTGAATGTCTAATTGAAGAAAATTCTGGCTCATTCAGAGCGATGACAGAGAGGCACTGGATGGTCCATGGGAGGGAGTGCTGAATATCGCCTGAGCGTTATCAGTGGACAGGTGGGATCTGATGAATGTTGGACAATATCTATGAGGGGAAATAAGAGAAATAGTGGGGGAGATGGAGGGCCAGGAGAGATCCTCACAGAAGAACTCTGAGGACATAACATAAGAAATAGGAGCAGGAATAGACGACACAGCCCCAGGAGCCTGCTCCACCATTCAATATGATCGTGCGTGATCTTCGTCTTCAACCCCACTTTCCTGCCTGCTCCTTATATCGCTAATTTTCCTGAGAGACTAACAATCTGTCCATCCCAGCCCTAAATATAGTCAATGATGGAGCATCCACAACCTTCTGCAGGAGGGATAGAACCAGAAGTGCTGATAACACTCTGGCATCATCTGTGGAGAGAGAACAGAGTTAACGTTTGAAGTCCAATACTCTCCTTCAGGACCATTGAGTACAGAAGTCCAAAGATTCACTACCCTTTGAGTGAAAGAATTTCTCCTCATCTCCGTCCCAAGTGATCTTTCCTTTACCCTGACATTGTGCCCACGTGTCCTAGGTTCCCCAGCCAGGGGAAACAACTTCTCAATGTCCCCAATCTCAAGCCCCTTCAGAATATTTTATGTTTCAATGAGATCACCCCTCATTTTTCTAAACTCCAGAGAATATCAATGCGATTTCCTCAGATTCTCATCATAGGACAAGCCTCTCATCCTGGGGACCAATCTAGTGAACCTTCACTGTACCACTTTCAATGCAAACATATAAAGATTTTCCTTTTCCCACCTATTTCCATTATAAAAAAAAACAAAAAAAAAAACCCCACTAGAGCTATACCTTGAGTGCCCTACCATCCATTCTTAATTAGCACATTCGTTTAGATAATATCACCAACTTTAACTTTAACACCTATGTGTTCTATTGTACTATTGTCGTTGACATCTTTTGATGATCTGCTTCTATCACTGCTTGTTTGTCCCTACAACCACACCGCCCCCCTCCACCTCTCTGTCTCTCTATCTCTCCGCCCCCCCACACACACACCTTAAACCAGCTTATATTTCAGCTCTTTCCTGGACTCGAAGTCAAGTTCTGTCGAAGGGTCATGAGGACTCGAAACGTCAACTCTTTTCTTCTCCGCCGATGCTGCCAGACCTGCTGAGTTTTTGCAGGTAATTCTGTTTTTGTTCCTTCCTTAAATATGGAGACCAGAACTGCACACAGTATTCCAGATGTGGTCTCATCAAATCCCTGTACAATTATAGCAAGTCTTATTTATTCCTGTACTCCAATTCCCTTGAAACACAGGTCAACCTGCCATTTGCCTTCCTCATTGCTTCCTGTACCTGCTTGTTGACTTCCTTGTTCAAACACACCCAAGTCCCACTGAATATCAACATTTATATGTTTCGTATCTTTTAAAAAATATTCTGCTTTTCTATTCTTACAGCCAAAGTGAATAGCTTCACACATTATATACCTTGTCTGCCACCTTGTTGCCCACTCTCTTAACCTGTCTAGATCTCTTTGCAGCCACTTTGTGCCCTCCTTACAGCTTGCATTCCAACTAGCTTTGCATCATTAGCAAACTTTACTCTCTATCCCTTTATCTAAGTCATTAATATATATTGTAAATAACTTAGGCCCCAGCACTGAGAACCAGATTAAGTGGTTTGAGTCATACTTTGTACACAAGGTGGTGGTAAGTTGCCTTTTTGAATACCCACATTGCTGTTAGGGAGTTCCAGATTTTTGACCCAATGACAGTGAAGGAATGACGATATAGTTCCAAGTCAGAAGAGTGTGGGACTTGGAGGAGAACTTTCAGGTGGTGGTGTTCCCATGCGTACATCTGCTGCCGTTGTGATAGAAGGTCCTGGGTTTCGTGGCTATTATTAAAGGAACTAGACGCTGCAATGCATCTTATAGATGGTACATTCTACAGCCACTGTGCACCAATCGGAGTGAGTGAATGTTTAGAGTGGTGGTGGGGTGCTGATCAAGCGGCTGCTTTGTGCCAGGTGGTAATAAAAGCAAAATACTGCGGGTGCTTGAGATCCTGAAATAAAAACAAAATGTACTGGAAAAACTCAGCAGCTCAGGCAGTATCTGTGGAGAGAGAAACAGAGTTAATGTTTCTAGTCATATGTGACTCTTCTTCAGAACTGGAGAGTCAGAAATGTGATGGGTTTTATGCTGTTGAAAAAGCGAGGGTCAGGTGGAAACAAAGGGAAGGTCAGGGATAGGGTAGAGGGCCTGGGAAATTAAATTACAAAGATGTAATGGAGCAAAATGCAAAGGGATTGGGAATGGTTGTAGTAAAGGAACAAATTATTGGTCCAGAGTAGGCATTAATAGCAAAACAGAGGTAGGCGCTGTCTGAAAGCAAAATAGCAGAATATATTAATAGAAAATAAAGATCAGTACTGTCTGAAAGAAAAACATGAGAACGAAATACAGACCAGCACTCAGGGAAGAAAATTACAAAATGGAGGATCAAGTTCATGGTCTGAAGTTGTTTAACTCAATGCTGAGTCCGGAAGATCTGATCGGAAGAAGAGATGTTGTTCCTCAAGTTTGTGTTAAGCTTTACTGGAACATTAAAGCAAGCTTTTTGGATGGTGTCAAGTTTCTTGAGTCTTGTTGGAGCTGCACTAACCCAGGCAAGTGGTGGTATTCCATCAGACTCCTGACTGTGCCTTGTGTCAAACTTTGAGGAGTCAGGAGTAAGTTACTCACAGCAGAATTCCCAGCCTCTGGCCTGCTTTTGAAAGCAAAATTTATGCTGGCTGCTGCAGTTAGGTTCCTGCTCAATGGTTGCTCTAGGATGAAACCTCCTTCCAGCGGGTTTCAACGGTGAAAGTGCCGCTGAATGTCAATGGGAAATGGATAGATCTTCTCTTGTTGGCGATGGTAATGGCCTGGCATTTCAGTGATGTGAATGTTAATTGCCACTTATCAGTCCAAGCTTGAAAGTTGTCTAGGTTTTGCTGCACATGGACACAGACTGCTTTAAAATCTGAGAAGTTGCCAATGTAATTGTGCAGTCCAAAAAAAACATTCCTACTTCTAATGGAGGGAAGATCATTGATAAAGTAGCTGAAGGTCTCGATACCCTGAGGAGCTCATGCAGTGATGTCCTGGAACTGAGATGATTGCCCCCAATAACCACAACCATCTTGTTTGTGCTAGATATGACTCCATCCAGTGCAAAGTTTTCCCCCTGATTCCCATTGACTTCTGTTTTGCTAGGGCTCCTTGCTACCACTCTCGGTCAAATGCTGCCTTGATGTCAAGGGCAGTCACTCTCACTTCACCTATTGAGTTCTGCTCTTTTGTCCATGTTTGGACCAAGGGTGTAATCAGGTCAGGTGTCGAGTAGCCACAGCGGATCCCAAACTGAGCATGCTGAGTAAGTGTCGCTTGATGAACCTGTCAACGGCACCTTCCATCGCTTTGCTGATAACCGAGAGCAGACAGGTGAGGCCATAATTGGCCGTTTGGATTTGTATGGACAGAAGCTGGGGAGAAAAGGCATTTTCCAGAGTGTAGTGGATGAGGAGCTTGCTTACACAAGAGGCAGGTGGCATTGAGATTATCTGGTGGACACATTAATTGGTAACGGGTTGTACTATCAGTAGAATATGTATTGAAGAACAGTATTTTGTTTGGTAAAACTGAATATTTACAGCATCTTTTAAAACCTCTTTTATTATTCCTCAGGCTCTAGGGTTTGTGCTGGGCAGAGTCTGGCCAAGATGGAGCTCTTCCTGTTTTTCACAACTTTGCTGCAGAAGCTTAAGTTCCAGGCACCGGCGGATGTGACAGACCTGGACCTCACGCCTATTCATGCACAAATATATTTTCCCAAACCCTATAAGCTCTGTGCTATATCCCGGGAATAGGAAGTCCAGCAAACGATTAGACCGCTCCGATATTGTGCATCCGGGAACAGTCCTCCTGAAGATAATTGCTTCCATATAATTAGAGCTCATTTAGTGCTATGAGACCAAGAGATTTCTACATCTAAATGTTTCAGTCCTTTGCAGGATAGGATGTGAGGAAACAACCATCATATGTCCCTTTGGATACTGTAAAACCTGATCTCATGCCAGTGGGAGATTTACATTCAACTAATGAAGCTGCAATCATCCTGACATTTAAAGAGATGGTTTTATATCTTGGTTAGAATAACTGAGCAAGGAATTCCATCTGAAAACTTGCTACTGTAGCCATGAGGTCTCAGCTCCAAACTGGGGAGAATTTCTCACTGTAATTGCAACAGTGGATTTTCCAAATCAGTGACGACAGCAAAATTGTAAACATTTTCTTTCATCCCTATTTCTGCTTTGACTAGAAATGACAAAGTAATAAACCAATTTCCAGGGGAACATTCCCCAGCCCCTCATTCCTGTGTCAATGTGAACTGGGGCACATGGGGGTGGAGGGAGTCTCAGAATGAACTGGGGAGAGTCTGTGTGAGCAGGCGGAGAAAGTGACAACATGAATTGGGGCAACACAGAATCATACAATGGTTACAACACAGGAGGCCATTCGGCCCTTCGTCAGCTCTCTGCAAAAGCAACTCAGCTAGTCCCACTAACCTGCCCTTCCCCCATAGCCCTGAATTTTTTACTCTTTGGATGATTATCCAATTTCCTTTTGAAAGCTGCAATTGTCTCTGCCTCCTCCAATGCATTCCAGATCCTAACCACTCGCTGGGTAAAAAAATCAAGAATCACAGAATGTTAACGCCCAGAAGGAGTCCATTCACCTCACGTGGCCTTTGGTTATTTTGCCATTCACCTAATTGAGCATCCTCTGATTCTCAGCCATTCTGCCAGTGGGAACAGTTTCTCCCTGTCTACCTCTCTACTCACCTCATTCTGCCCATCAAAATGTATCACTTCATACTTCTCTGCATTAAATTTAATCTGTGCCGTGTCCACCCATTAGGGGAAATACAGTACGACTTTATTGAAAGGGAATGAATTACTTAAAATCTCCAGGCAGCCAGTGCTACCAAGCACATTAACAGTTACAGGTTACCAGATGAATCTTGCACAGCCTTAGGGTCTGCAAACAACAGAAAGGCCTTGGGAGTCGGACTGGAATCAGAGGATGGCAACAACATAGATTAAGTGCTCTTTAACAGATAAGGAAAGGACAGATGGTCCCAGCCTAGATAGAGGGAGAGGTCTCTGCCGACGTGAAAGAGCATGTAAGATGTAACCGATATGACAAGATTGGAATTTGAACATTGTTCTTATATGTAATCAGTCGTGTATAAAATAAGCTGTATGCTTGTAGTTTGGCAGAGTGCTATCTCAAGCTGCCTTCAGATGGTTCTCTCCTTGCAATTGCTGGAATAAACGATTGTGACCTGTATCTGAGCCTGCTGTGGTCCGTTTGTCAAAGATACCATAACATCTGCATTAAATTTAATCTGTGCCCTGTGTCCACCCATTCTCCGTGTCCTCTTGAAGTCTATCACTAATCTACTCACAGTACTCCCAGGTGTCATGACATCTGCTAATTCTGAAATTTTGCCCAACACGCCAAACTCTGGGTCTTGTGTATAGATCAAGAAAAATGGTGGTCTTAACATCGACTGCTGATGTACCCCACTATAATGGTTGTGGTTTATCACTGACAAAGAGATTAGTCATTCCTTTCTTTATTTCGGCAGTGTTAAGTAGCCTGCACTGGATAGAGTGTCTTACTGAGGCCAAAGGACAGGGGAGGGCCTTCCCACCCCTTCCAAATCGCCTGTTCTCCACATCAGGCAATGTTATCTCCAATTTGATTTTAAATGCTATTGAATTTTTAAACTTCTCTGTGAGGGTCTTTCTTTCTGCTGCCTCAGTAACAGTTGACTCAGAACGTCTACAACAACGAAAACATCGACGCTTAAGAATCAGCATCAAGTCTCCAGACACAAAGATCAAACCTGATCTATTACTCCTACAGGTTTTATTAAACATTTGTCTGTCTGTCCTCATTATTTGTGTCTTACCGGACACTCGAGTGCATAAACCATGAACACCTACAGTGCTGTTAGGAAGGAAGTTCCAGGATTTTGATCCAAAGGCAGTGAAGGAACGCCAATATACTTCCAAATCAGGATGATGTGAGGCTTGGAGGGGGCTGATTGGTTGATGTGGGGCTCGGAGGGGGCTGATTGGTTGATGTGGTGTACATGAACTTCCCAAAAGTGTTTGATGAAGTGTCACATTACTGTCTTGTCAGCAAAGCTGAAGCCCATGGAATAAAAGGGACAGTGGCAGTAAGGTTCTGAAGTTGCTAGTGTCAGGAAATAAAGTGTAGTGGTGGACAGTTGCTTTACAGATTGGAGGAAGATATACAGTGGGACTCCCCAGGGTCACTCAGAGATCACTGCTTTTCTTGATATATACTTATGGACTAGACTTTGGATTTTAGGACACAATTTCAAAATTTGTGGATGACACAAAACTTAAAGTATTTTTAACAGCGAGGAGTAAGGTGATAGATTTCAAGGGGACGTAGGCAGGTTAATGGGATGGGTGGACATATGCAGATGAATCTTAATGCAGATGTGCAGATGAAATTTAGCACAGAGAATCTCAAATGTTACATTTTGGTAGGAAGAACAAGGCGAGGCAATATAAAATAAAGGGTACAATTCAAAAGCTGGGGTGGGGAGCTAGTTGGTGGGACGAGTACAGGAACAGACAGTATTGAGAATATGTGTGCATAAATTGTTAAAGGTGACAGGGCTGGTTGAGAAAGTGGTTAATAAGGCATATGGAATCCTGGGTTTCAGGAATAGAGGCATAGGGTGCAGAAGCAAGAAAGTTATGGCAAACCTTTATAAAACACCAGTTTGCCTCAACTGAAATCTTGTATTAAAGTCTGGGCACTTTAAGAAGGATGTGAATGTTTTAGCGAGTGTGCAGAAAAGATTCTTGAAAATGGTTGCAGGGATAAGTGACTTCAGTTATATGGGTAGATTGGAGAAGTTGTGACTTCTTGGAGAAGAGAAGATTTAATTGGACGGTTCTAAGTTGTCGGGAGTCAGAGTAGATATGGGGAAGCTGTTTACAGCACAGAAGGAGGCCATTCGGCCCATCGTGCCCGTGCCGGTCAACAAAGATCTGACTACATTAATCCTATTCTCCAGCATTTGGCCCATAGCCCTGGAGGCTATGGTAACATAAGTAAATATCTAAATACTTCTTATATGATATGAGAGTTTCTGACTCAAAGGCCCTTTCAGGCAGTGAGTTCCAATACCGTCTGGGTGAAAACATTCCTCCTCAGAAGGTTAAGACCTTCTACCTCTTACCTTAAGTCTACGCCCCCTGGTTGTTGACTCATCTACTAAAAAAAAATGCCTTCCTATCTACCCTATCTATGCCCCTTATAATCTTATGCGCCTCTATCAGGTCCTCTCTCAACCTTCCTGCTCCAAGGAAAACAACCCCAGCCTATCCAATCTTTCCTCATAGCTCAGGCTCTCTAGCCCCGGCAGCATCCTGGTAAATCTCCTCTGCACCCTCTCCAGTGCAACCACATCCTTCCTATAATGTGGTGACCAGAACTGCATGCAGTTCTCCAGTTGTGGCCTAACATCTTATACAGTTCCAGCATGACCTCCCTGTGCTTGTATTCTATGCCTTGGCTAATAAAAGCAAGTTTACATATGCCTTCTTAACCACCTTATATACCTGCCCTGCTACTTTCAGAGTTCTGTGGATATGCAAACCAAGATCCTTCTGATCGTCAGTATTTTCCAGGTCAGATTCATAGTGTAATCCCTGGCCTTGTTAGCCCTCCCCAAGTGCATTACCTCACATTTTCCACGTTGAATTCCATTTGCCACTGCTATGCCCACCTGAACAGTCCATTGCAATTTACAGCTATCCTCCTCACTATTTACCATCCGACCAATTTTTGTGTCATCCGCAAATTTCTTGATCATACCCCCTACATTTAAGCCCAAATCACTTATGTGCAGCACAAATAGCAAGGGCCCCAGGACCGAGCACTTTGGAACGCCAATGGAAACAGACTTCCACTCATAGAAACATCCCTCGACCATCACCCTTTGCTTCCTGCCTCTCAACTAATTTTGGATCCAACGTGTCACTTTGCCTTGGATCCCATGGGCTCTTCCTTTCTTGACACGAGGGGCCTTATCAAAAGCCTTGCTAAAGTCCATGTAGACCACATCAAATGCATTACCCTTATCAACACTCCTGGTTACCTCCACAAAAAATTCAATCAAATTTGTCAAGCACGACCTTCCCTTGATGAATCCATGCTGAATATCCCTGATTAACCCGTGTCTCCCCAAGTGCAGGTATATTCTGTACCTCAGAATTCTTTCTAGGAACTCCCAACCACCAAAGTTAGATTGCTGACTTGTAATTTCCTGGTCTATCCCTTCCTCCCTTTTTTAATAATGGGACAATGTTAGCAGTCCTCCAGTCCTCTGGCACCTCACCTATGGCCAGAGAGGATTTGGAAATTACTGCCAGGGCCCCTGATATCCCTTCCCTTGCCTCCCTCAACAACCTGGATACATCTCACCTGGGCCTGCAGGTTTATCTACTTTTAAGGCCACTCAACCCATTAGTATCTCCTCTCTCTCTCTGTTAATTTCCTCTAATATTTCACATTCCCCCGCCCTGATGCCTATACCTGGGTCGTCCTATTCCATTGTGAAGACCGATGCAAAGTACTCAATGAGGACTGTACCCACGTCTTCCGGATCCACACACACATCACCTCTGTGGTCCCTAATTGGCCCTACTCTTTCTCTAGTTATTCCCTTGCTCTTTATACATTTAAAAAAAACCCTTTGAGTTTTCTTTTCTTCTACTTTCTCATGCACACTCTTAGCTTTCCTAATTTCCTTTTTCAGTTCCCCCCTGCACGTTTTAATCTCCTCTCGGGACTCTGCCATATTGAGCCCTTGCTATCTGCCATAAGCTTCTCTTTCTTTCTTAATCCTAACCTTTATATCCTTGACACCCAGGGTTCTCTGGACTTGGACCCCCCCCCCCACCCCCCACTTTTCTTTACTGTACTCTCGCTATTTCGTCCTTGAATGCCTCCTACTGCTTTGACACAGTTTTATCTGCAAGTAGCTGCTCCCAGTCCACTTGGGCCAAATTGTATCTCACCTTAGTAAAATTAGCCTTTCCCCAGTTTCGAACTTTTATTCCCGGCCCAATCTTATCCTTTTCCATAAGTATCCTAAATCTGACTGAGTTATGGTGACTATCTCCAAAATGCTCCCCTATTGATGTGCCTTCCACCTGCCCGAGCTCTTTTCCGAATATTAGGTTCAGAACTGCCCCCTCCCTTGTTGAGCTTTCTATGTACTGATTTAAAAAGTTCTCCTTGATGTAACTGAAGAATTTTGCTCCCTCCCTACCTTGCACACTCAAACTATCCCAGTGTGTTCTATTGTACTATTGTCGTTGACATCTTTTGATGATCTGCTTCTATCACTGCTTGTTTGTCCCTACAACCACACCGCCCCCCCTCCACCTCTCTGTCTCTCTGTCTCTCCGCCCCCCACACACACACCTTAAACCAGCTTATATTTCAGCTCTTTCCTGGACTCGAACTCAAGTTCTGTCGAAGGCTCATGAGGACTCGAAACGTCAACTCTTTTCTTCTCCGCCGATGCTGCCAGACCTGCTGAGTTTTTCCAGGTAATTCTGTTTTTGTTTTTGGATTTCCAGCATCCGCAGTTTTTTTGTTTTTATCCCAGTTAATACTTGGGTAGTTAACATCTCCTACACCTACTGCCCTATTATTCTTACACTTCTCTGAAATGTGATTATATATTTGATTCTCTATTTCTCCCTGAATGTTTGGGGGCCTATAGGACACACCCAACAGTGTGTTTGCCCCTTTTATGTTTTTTACTTCTACTCATATGGCCTCATTTGATGATCCTTCCAAGATATCATCCCTCCTCACTGCTATAATTGATTCCTTGATCAATATTGCGACCCTCCCCTCCTCTTCTATCCCCCTCTCTATCTCTTCTGAATGCTCTATAACCAGGAATGTTGAGCTGCCAATCCTGCCCTTCTTTTAGCCAAGTCTCGGTCATAGCTATGATATCATACCCCCTCTGCCTATCTGTGCCCTCAGCTCATCTGTCTTATTCCTCAAGCTCCCTGCATTAAAATGTATTCCATTTAGACTTGCTAAACTTACTTCTTTCTGCTCTCATGCCCACTTGTCCATCCTTGGCCTGCTGCAATCTTCCAGTGAAGCCTAACACAAACTGGGGGAACAGCACCTCAACTTCTGGTTAGGCACTTTATAGCCTTCCAGACTTAACATTGAGTTCAACAACTTCAGACCATGAAATCTCTTCCCCATCCTCACCCCTTTTTTATCCCCTTTTTTCAATATTCATTTTTATTTTTATCCACTTATTTTAATTAATTTTCATTTTTATTCATTGTTTTATCCCCACCTTTTATCCTATTCTCAATCCTTTGTTCCCACCATCATCCCCTCCCCCCCACCACACCTTCACGATGGCCATCTGTCACTTGTTCATGTTGTTCTTTCCAGAGTGTTTACCCTTATCCTGCTATTATCACATTCTGCTTTCTGACCTTAACACCACCATCAGCACCTCCTTTAGCCAGTACCACTATCATTAACACCCCTTTGTCCTTTTGTTCATGACATCTTTGTCAATCCCTCCTTTGCCTCCACCTATCGCTGGCCCTTTATCCAGCTTTGCTTGCTCCATCCCCCTTAAACAGTACAAATTTCATCACATTTTTACTTCTCTTTAGCTCTGAAGGAGAGTCATACGGACACGAAACGTTAACTCTGTCTTTCTCTCCACAGATGCTGTTAAACTTGCTGAGTTTTTGCAGCATTTTCTGGTTTTGTTTCACTTCTTTCTTATCTAGCCTATGTTTCCTCTGCCTTCCAGACTCAGTTACTAGCGTCTTAACTCCTAATTCCATCTCAGCTTCTGTCCCCTCTAAACTACTTTTCAGGATCTCACCCCCTTCAGGATCCCATCCTCCTGTTGGAGGAAGGGCTGGTTACATATGGACAGTGATTGAAAATGATAGTCAAGAGAGTCAATAGCGACATGACAAAAACATTTTTTATGCGAGTTGCTAGGGTCTGGAACGCACTGCCTGAAAGTGAAGTATCATCGGAATGGGTCCGAGGGTGTGTTTATCAGAGACTGCTACAAACAAGACATCCAGGAACTTCCAAACGTATATTAAATATATACAACTATGTACAGGGATAGATAAGCATGAGGCTCCTTCCAGAGGTGTCTCTCTCAGAGTTCTCAGAGAGACACGTGATCTGACATCACTGATTATGTATATTAGCTATTAGCTTAATAGCTATTAATCCTTTATGCCACATCTATACCGAAGTCTTCCAATCTACCCATTAACTATTCACACATTGTATTTTCCCACCCCTCATCACAGTCTGTTGTTCCAAATGCTAACATCAATTCA
>NC_054485.1:113120268-113185114 GCF_017639515.1 Carcharodon carcharias
ATTTACAGTGAGAGTGTGTGAGAGGAGCGGGGACATTGACAGTGAGAGTGTGTGAGAGGAGCGGGGACATTGACAGTGAGTGTGTGTGAGAGGAGCGGGGACATTTACAGTGAGAGTGTGTGAGAGGAGCAGGGACATTGACAGTGAGAGTGTGTGAGAGGAGCGGGGACATTGACAGTGAGAGTGTGTGAGAGGAGCGGGGACATTGACAGTGAGAGTGTGTGAGAGGAGCGGGGACATTGACAGTGAGAGTGTGTGAGAGGAGCGGGGACATTGACAGTGAGAGTGTGTGAGAGGAGCGGGGACATTGACAGTGAGAGTGTGTGAGAGGAGCGGGGACATTGACAGTGAGAGTGTGTGAGAGGAGCGGGGACATTGACAGTGAGAGTGTGTGAGAGGAGCGGGGACATTGACAGTGAGAGTGTGTGAGAGGAGCGGGGACATTGACAGTGAGAGTGTGTGAGAGGAGCGGGGACATTGACAGTGAGAGTGTGTGAGAGGAGCGGGGACATTGACAGTGAGAGTGTGTGAGAGGAGCGGAGACATTTACAGTGAGAGTGTGTGAGAGGAGCGGGGACATTGACAGTGAGAGTGTGTGAGAGGAGCGGGGACATTTACAGTGAGTGTGTGAGAGGAGCGGGGACATTACAGTGAGAGTGTGTGAGAGGAGCGGGGACATTGACAGTGAGTGTGTGAGAGGAGCGGGGACATTGACAGTGAGAAGTGTGTGAGAGGAGCGGGGACATTTACAGTGAGAGTGTGTGAGAGGAGAGGGGACATTGACAGTGAGAGTGTGTGAGAGGAGCGGGGACATTGACAAGTGAGAGTGTGTGAGAGGAGCGGGGACATTGACAGTGAGAGTGTGTGAGAGGAGCGGGGACATTTACAGTGAGAGTGTGTGAGAGGAGCGGGGACATTGACAGTGAGAGTGTGTGAGAGGAGCGGGGACATTTACAGTGAGAGTGTGAGAAGAGAGCAGGGGGACATTGACAGTGAGAGTGTGTGAGAGGAGCGGGGACATTGACAGTGACGGTGTGAGAGAGGAGCGGGGACATTGACAGTGAGAGTGTGTGAGAGGAGCGGGGACATTGACAGTGAGAAGTAGTGTGAGGGAGCGGGGTCATTACAGTGAGACGTGTGTGAGAGGAGCGGGGGACATTGACAGTGAGAGTGTGTGAGAGGAGCGGGGACATTGACAGTGAGAGTGTGTGAGAGGAGCGGAGACATTGACAGTGAGAGTGTGTGAGAGGAGCGGGGACATTGACAGTGAGAGTGTGTGAGAGGAGCGGGGACATTGACAGTGAGAGTGTGTGAGAGGAGCGGGGACATTGACAGTGAGAGTGTGTGAGAGGAGCGGGGACATTGACAGTGAGAGTGTGTGAGAGTAGCGGGGACATTTACAGTGAGAGTGTGTGAGAGGAGCGGGGGACATTGACAGTGAGAGTGTGTGAGAGGAGCGGGGACATTGACAGTGAGAGTGTGTGAGAGGAGCGGGGACATTTACAGTGAGAGTGTGTGAGAGGAGCGGGGAGATTTACAGTGAGAGTGTGTGAGAGGAGTGGGGACATTTACAGTGAGAGTGTGTGAGAGGAGCGGGGACATTTACAGTGAGAGTGTGTGAGAGGAGCGGGGACATTGACAGTGAGAGTGTGTGAGAGGAGCGGGGACATTGACAGTGAGAGTGTGTGAGAGGAGCGGAGACATTTACAGTGAGAGTGTGTGAGAGGAGCGGGGACATTGACAGTGAGAGTGTGTGAGAGGAGCGGGGACATTTACAGTGAGAGTGTGTGAGAGGAGCGGAGGACATTGACAGTGAGAGTGTGTGAGAGGAGCGGGGACATTGACAGTGAGAGTGTGTGAGAGGAGCGGGGACATTTACAGTGAGTGTGTGAGAGGAGCGGGGACATTGACAGTGAGAGTGTGTGAGAGGAGCGGGGACATTGACAGTGAGAGTGTGTGAGAGGAGCGGGGACATTTACAGTGAGTGTGTGAGAGGAGCGGGGACATTGACAGTGAGAGTGTGTGAGAGGAGCGGGGACATTGACAGTGAGAGTGTGTGAGAGGAGCGGGGACATTGACAGTGAGAGTGTGTGAGAGGAGCGGGGACATTGACAGTGAGAGTGTGTGAGAGGAGCGGGGACATTGACAGTGAGAGTGTGTGAGAGGAGCGGGGACATTGACAGTGAGAGTGTGTGAGAGGAGCGGGGACATTGACAGTGAGAGTGTGTGAGAGGAGCGGGGACATTTACAGTGAGAGTGTGTGAGAGGAGCGGGGACATTGACAGTGAGTGTGTGAGAGGAGCGGGGACATTGACAGTGAGTGTGTGAGAGGAGCGGGGACATTGACAGTGAGAGTGTGTGAGAGGAGCGGGGACATTGACAGTGAGAGTGTGTGAGAGGAGCGGGGACATTGACAGTGAGAGTGTGTGAGAGGAGCGGGGACATTGACAGTGAGAGTGTGTGAGAGGAGCGGGGACATTGACAGTGAGAGTGTGTGAGAGGAGCGGGGACATTGACAGTGAGAGTGTGTGAGAGGAGCGGGGACATTGACAGTGAGTGTGTGAGAGGAGCGGGGACATTTACAGTGAGAGTGTGTGAGAGGAGCGGGGACATTTACAGTGAGAGTGTGTGAGAGGAGCGGGGACATTGACAGTGAGAGTGTGTGAGAGGAGCGGGGACATTGACAGTGAGAGTGTGTGAGAGGAGCGGGGACATTTACAGTGAGTGTGTGAGAGGAGCGGGGACATTGACAGTGAGAGTGTGTGAGAGGAGCGGGGACATTGACAGTGAGAGTGTGTGAGAGGAGCGGGGACATTTACAGTGAGAGTGTGTGAGAGGAGCGGGGACATTGACAGTGAGAGTGTGTGAGAGGAGCGGGGACATTTACAGTGAGAGTGTGTGAGAGGAGCGGGGACATTGACAGTGAGAGTGTGTGAGAGGAGCGGGGACATTGACAGTGAGAGTGTGTGAGAGGAGCGGGGACATTGACAGTGAGAGTGTGTGAGAGGAGCGGGGACATTGACAGTGAGAGTGTGTGAGAGGAGCGGGGACATTGACAGTGAGAGTGTGTGAGAGGAGCGGGGACATTGACAGTGAGAGTGTGTGAGAGGAGCGGGGACATTGACAGTGAGAGTGTGTGAGAGTAGCGGGGACATTGACAGTGAGTGTGTGAGAGGAGCGGGGACATTGACAGTGAGAGTGTGTGAGAGGAGCGGGGACATTGACAGTGAGAGTGTGTGAGAGGAGCGGAGACATTGACAGTGAGAGTGTGTGAGAGGAGCGGGGACATTGACAGTGAGAGTGTGTGAGAGGAGCGGGGACATTGACAGTGAGAGTGTGTGAGAGGAGCGGGGACATTTACAGTGAGTGTGTGAGAGGAGCGGGGACATTTACAGTGACTGTGTGAGAGGAGCGGGGACATTTACAGTGAGAGTGTGTGAGAGGAGCGGGGACATTTACAGTGAGAGTGTGTGAGAGGAGCGGGGACATTTACAGTGAGAGTGTGTGAGAGGAGCGGGGACATTTACAGTGAGAGTGTGTGAGAGGAGCGGGGACATTGACAGTGAGAGTGTGTGAGAGGAGCGGGGACATTGACAGTGAGAGTGTGTGAGAGGAGCGGGGACATTTACAGTGAGAGTGTGTGAGAGGAGCGGGGACATTGACAGTGAGAGTGTGTGAGAGGAGCGGGGACATTGACAGTGAGAGTGTGTGAGAGGAGCGGGGACATTGACAGTGAGAGTGTGTGAGAGGAGCGGGGACATTGACAGTGAGAGTGTGTGAGAGGAGCGGGGACATTTACAGTGAGAGTGTGTGAGAGGAGCGGGGACATTTACAGTGAGAGTGTGTGAGAGGAGCGGGGACATTGACAGTGAGAGTGTGTGAGAGGAGCGGGGACATTGACAGTGAGAGTGTGTGAGAGGAGCGGGGACATTGACAGTGAGAGTGTGTGAGAGGAGCGGGGACATTGACAGTGAGAGTGTGTGAGAGGAGCGGGGACATTGACAGTGAGAGTGTGTGAGAGGAGCGGGGACATTGACAGTGAGAGTGTGTGAGAGGAGCGGGGACATTGACAGTGAGAGTGTGTGAGAGGAGCGGGGACATTTACAGTGAGTGTGTGAGAGGAGCGGGGACATTGACAGTGAGAGTGTGTGAGAGGAGCGGGGACATTTACAGTGAGAGTGTGTGAGAGGAGCGGGGACATTTACAGTGAGAGTGTGTGAGAGGAGCGGGGACATTGACAGTGAGAGTGTGTGAGAGGAGCGGGGACATTGACAGTGAGAGTGTGTGAGAGGAGCGGGGACATTGACAGTGAGAGTGTGTGAGAGGAGCGGGGACATTTACAGTGAGAGTGTGTGAGAGGAGCGGGGACATTGACAGTGAGTGTGTGAGAGGAGCGGGGACATTGACAGTGAGAGTGTGTGAGAGGAGCGGGGACATTGACAGTGAGAGTGTGTGAGAGGAGCGGGGACATTTACAGTGAGAGTGTGTGAGAGGAGCGGGGACATTGACAGTGAGAGTGTGTGAGAGGAGCGGGGACATTGACAGTGAGAGTGTGTGAGAGGAGCGGGGACATTGACAGTGAGAGTGTGTGAGAGGAGCGGGGACATTGACAGTGAGAGTGTGTGAGAGGAGCGGGGACATTGACAGTGAGAGTGTGTGAGAGGAGCGGGGACATTTACAGTGAGAGTGTGTGAGAGGAGCGGGGACATTTACAGTGAGAGTGTGTGAGAGGAGCGGGGACATTGACAGTGAGAGTGTGTGAGAGGAGCGGGGACATTGACAGTGAGAGTGTGTGAGAGGAGCGGGGACATTTACAGTGAGAGTGTGTGAGAGGAGCGGGGACATTGACAGTGAGAGTGTGTGAGAGGAGCGGGGACATTGACAGTGAGAGTGTGTGAGAGGAGCGGGGACATTGACAGTGAGAGTGTGTGAGAGGAGCGGGGACATTGACAGTGAGAGTGTGTGAGAGGAGCGGGGACATTTACAGTGAGAGTGTGTGAGAGGAGCGGGGACATTGACAGTGAGAGTGTGTGAGAGGAGCGGGGACATTGACAGTGAGAGTGTGTGAGAGGAGCGGGGACATTGACAGTGAGAGTGTGTGAGAGGAGCGGGGACATTGACAGTGAGAGTGTGTGAGAGGAGCGGGGACATTGACAGTGAGAGTGTGTGAGAGGAGCGGGGACATTGACAGTGAGAGTGTGTGAGAGGAGCGGGGACATTGACAGTGAGAGTGTTGAGAGGAGCGGGGACATTGACAGTGAGAGTGTGTGAGAGGAGCGGGGACATTTACAGTGAGAGTGTGTGAGAGGAGCGGGGACATTGACAGTGAGAGTGTGTGAGAGGAGCGGGGACATTGACAGTGAGAGTGTGTGAGAGGAGCGGGGACATTTACAGTGAGAGTGTGTGAGAGGAGCGGGGACATTGACAGTGAGAGTGTGTGAGAGGAGCGGGGACATTGACAGTGAGAGTGTGTGAGAGGAGCGGGGACATTGACAGTGAGAGTGTGTGAGAGGAGCGGGGACATTGACAGTGAGAGTGTGTGAGAGGAGCGGGGACATTGACAGTGAGAGTGTGTGAGAGGAGCGGGGACATTGACAGTGAGAGTGTGTGAGAGGAGCGGGGACATTTACAGTGAGAGTGTGGAGAGGAGCGGGGACATTGACAGTGAGAGTGTGTGAGAGGAGCGGGGACATTGACAGTGAGAGTGTGTGAGAGGAGCGGGGACATTGACAGTGAGAGTGTGTGAGAGGAGCGGGGACATTGACAGTGAGAGTGTGTGAGAGGAGCGGGGACATTGACAGTGAGAGTGTGTGAGAGGAGCGGGGACATTGACAGTGAGAGTGTGTGAGAGGAGCGGGGACATTGACAGTGAGAGTGTGTGAGAGGAGCGGGGACATTGACAGTGAGAGTGTGTGAGAGGAGCGGGGACATTTACAGTGAGAGTGTGTGAGAGGAGCGGGGACATTGACAGTGAGAGTGTGTGAGAGGAGCGGGGACATTGACAGTGAGAGTGTGTGAGAGGAGCGGGGACATTGACAGTGAGAGTGTGTGAGAGGAGCGGGGACATTTACAGTGACTGTGTGAGAGGAGCGGGGACATTTACAGTGAGAGTGTGTGAGAGGAGCGGGGACATTGACAGTGAGAGTGTGTGAGAGGAGCGGGGACATTTACAGTGAGTGTGTGAGAGGAGCGGGGACATTGACAGTGAGAGTGTGTGAGAGGAGCGGGGACATTGACAGTGAGAGTGTGTGAGAGGAGCGGGGACATTGACAGTGAGAGTGTGTGAGAGGAGCGGGGACATTGACAGTGAGAGTGTGTGAGAGGAGCGGGGACATTGACAGTGAGATGTGTGAGAGGAGCGGGGACATTGACAGTGAGAGTGTGTGAGAGGAGCGGGGACATTGACAGTGAGAGTGTGTGAGAGGAGCGGGGACATTACAGTGAGTGTGTGAGAGGAGCGGGGACATTTACAGTGAGAGTGTGTGAGAGGAGCGGGGACATTGACAGTGAGAGTGTGTGAGAGGAGCGGGGACATTGACAGTGAGAGTGTGTGAGAGGAGCGGGGACATTGACAGTGAGAGTGTGTGAGAGGAGCGGGGACATTGACAGTGAGAGTGTGTGAGAGGTGAGGGGCGGGGACATTGACAGTGAGAGTGTGTGAGAGGAGCGGGGACATTTACAGTGAGAGTGTGTGAGAGGAGCGGGGACATTACAGTGAGGTGTGTGAGAGGAGCGGGGACATTGACAGTGAGAGTGTGTGAGAGGAGCGGGGGACATTACAGTGAGAGTTGTGAGAGGAGCGGGGACATTGACAGTGAGAGTGTGTGAGAGGAGCGGGGGACATGACAGTGAGAGTGTGTGAGAGGAGCGGGGACATTTACAGTGAGAGTGTGAGAGGAGCGGGGACATTGACAGTGAGAGTGTGTGAGAGGAGCGGGGCACTGACAGAGAGAGTGTGTGAGAGGAGCGGGGACATTGACAGTGAGAGTGTGTGAGAGGAGCGGGGACATTGACAGTGAGAGTGTGTGAGAGGAGCGGGGACATTTACAGAGAGATTGTGAGAGGAGCGGGGACATTGACAGTGAGAGTGTGTGAGAGGAGCGGGGACATTTACAGTGAGAGTGTGTGAGAGGAGCGGGGACATTGACAGTGAGAGTGTGGTGAGAGGAGCGGGGACAATGACATTGAGAGTGTGTGAGAGGAGCGGGGGACATTTACAGTGAGAGTGTGTGAGAGGAGCGGGGACATTGACAGTGAGAGTGTGTGAGAGGAGCGGGGACATTGACAGTGAGAGTGTGTGAGAGGAGCGGGGACATTGACAGTGAGAGTGTGTGAGAGGAGCGGGGACATATACAGTGAGAGTGTGTGAGAGGAGCGGGGACATTGACAGTGAGAGTGTGTGAGAGGAGCGGGGACATTTACAGTGAGAGTGTGTGAGAGGAGCGGGGACATTGACAGTGAGAGTGTGTGAGAGGAGCGGGGACATTTACAGTGAGAGTGTGTGAGAGGAGCGGGGACATTGACAGTGAGAGTGTGTGAGAGGAGCGGGGACATTGACAGTGAGTGTGTGTGAGAGGAGCGGGGACATTGACAGTGAGAGTGTGTGAGAGGAGCGGGGACATTGACAGTGAGAGTGTGTGAGAGGAGCGGGGACATTTACAGTGAGAGTGTGTGTGAGAGGAGCGGGGACATTGACAGTGAGAGTGTGTGAGAGGAGCGGGGACATTGACAGTGAGTGTGTGTGAGAGGAGCGGGGACATTGACAGTGAGAGTGTGTGAGAGGAGCGGGGACATTGACAGTGAGAGTGTGTGAGAGGAGCGGGGACATTGACAGTGAGAGTGTGTGAGAGGAGCGGGGACATTGACAGTGAGAGTGTGTGAGAGGAGCGGGGACATTGACAGTGAGTGTGTGTGAGAGGAGCGGGGACATTGACAGTGAGAGTGTGTGAGAGGAGCGGGGACATTGACAGTGAGAGTGTGTGAGAGGAGCGGGGACATTGACAGTGAGAGTGTGTGAGAGGAGCGGGGACATTGACAGTGAGTGTGTGAGAGGAGCGGGGACATTGACAGTGAGAGTGTGTGAGAGGAGCGGGGACATTTACAGTGAGAGTGTGTGAGAGGAGCGGGGACATTGACAGTGAGAGTGTGTGAGAGGAGCGGGGACATTGACAGTGAAGTGTGTGAGAGGAGCGGGGACATTTACAGTGAGAGTGTGTGAGAGGAGCGGGGACATTGACAGTGAGAGTGTGTGAGAGGAGCGGGGACATTACAGTGAGTGTGTGAGAGGAGCGGGGACATTGACAGTGAGAGTGTGTGAGAGGAGCGGGGACATTGACAGTGAGAGTGTGTGAGAGGAGCGGGGACATTGACAGTGAGTGTGTGAGAGGAGCGGGGACATTGACAGTGAGAGTGTGTGAGAGGAGCGGGGACATTGACAGTGAGTGTGTGAGAGGAGCGGGGACATTTACAGTGAGAGTGTGTGAGAGGAGCGGGGACATTGACAGTGAGAGTGTGTGAGAGGAGCGGGGACATTGACAGTGAGAGTGTGTGAGAGGAGCGGGGACATTTACAGTGAGAGTGTGTGAGAGGAGCGGGGACATTGACAGTGAGAGTGTGTGAGAGGAGCGGGGACATTGACAGTGAGAGTGTGTGAGAGGAGCGGGGACATTTACAGTGAGAGTGTGTGAGAGGAGCGGGGACATTGACAGTGAGAGTGTGTGAGAGGAGCGGGGACATTGACAGTGAGAGTGTGTGAGAGTAGCGGGGACATTGACAGTGAGTGTGTGAGAGGAGCGGGGGACATTGACAGTGAGAGTGTGTGAGAGGAGCGGGGACATTGACAGTGAGAGTGTGTGAGAGGAGCGGGGACATTGACAGTGAGAGTGTGTGAGAGGAGCGGGGACATTGACAGTGAGAGTGTGTGAGAGGAGCGGGGACATTTACAGTGAGAGTGTGTGAGAGGAGCGGGGACATTGACAGTGAGAGTGTGTGAGAGGAGCGGGGACATTGACAGTGAGAGTGTGTGAGAGGAGCGGGGACATTTACAGTGAGAGTGTGTGAGAGGAGCGGGGACATTGACAGTGAGAGTGTGTGAGAGGAGCGGGGACATTTACAGTGAGTGTGTGAGAGGAGCGGGGACATTGACAGTGAGAGTGTGTGAGAGGAGCGGGGACATTGACAGTGAGAGTGTGTGAGAGGAGCGGGGACATTGACAGTGAGAGTGTGTGAGAGGAGCGGGGACATTGACAGTGAGAGTGTGTGAGAGGAGCGGGGACATTGACAGTGAGAGTGTGTGAGAGGAGCGGGGACATTGACAGTGAGTGTGTGAGAGGAGCGGGGACATTGACAGTGAGAGTGTGTGAGAGGAGCGGGGTCATTGACAGTGAGAGTGTGTGAGAGGAGCGGGGACATTGACAGTGAGAGTGTGTGAGAGGAGCGGGGACATTGACAGTGAGAGTGTGTGAGAGGAGCGGGGACATTGACAGTGAGAGTGTGTGAGAGGAGCGGGGACATTGACAGTGAGAGTGTGTGAGAGGAGCGGGGACATTTACAGTGAGAGTGTGTGAGAGGAGCGGGGACATTGACAGTGAGAGTGTGAGAGGAGCGGGGACATTTACAGTGAGTGTGTGAGAGGAGCGGGGACATTGACAGTGAGAGTGTGTGAGAGGAGCGGGGACATTGACAGTGAGTGTGTGTGAGAGGAGCGGGGACATTGACAGTGAGAGTGTGTGAGAGGAGCGGGGACATTTACAGTGAGTGTGTGAGAGGAGCGGGGACATTTACAGTGAGAGTGTGTGAGAGGAGCGGGGACATTGACAGTGAGAGTGTGTGAGAGGAGCGGGGACATTGACAGTGAGAGTGTGTGAGAGGAGCGGGGACATTGACAGTGAGAGTGTGTGAGAGGAGCGGGGACATTGACAGTGAGAGTGTGTGAGAGGAGCGGGGACATTGACAGTGAGCGTGTGTGAGAGGAGCGGGGACATTGACAGTGAGAGTGTGTGAGAGAGCGGGGACATTGACAGTGAGAGTGTGTGAGAGGAGCGGGGACATTTACAGTGAGAGTGTGTGAGAGGAGCGGGGACATTGACAGTGAGAGTGTGTGAGAGGAGCGGGGACATTGACAGTGAGAGTGTGTGAGAGGAGCGGGGACATTTACAGTGAGTGTGTGAGAGGTGCGGGGACATTGACAGTGAGAGTGTGTGAGAGGAGCGGGGACATTGACATGTGAGAGTGTGTGAGAGGAGCGGGGACATTGACAGTGAGAGTGTGTGAGAGGAGCGGGGACATTGACAGTGAGAGTGTGTGAGAGGAGCGGGGACATTTACAGTGACGTGTGTGAGAGGGAGCGGGGACATTTACAGTGAGAGTGTGTGAGAGGAGCGGGGACATTTACAGTGAGAGTGTGTGAGAGGAGCGGGGACATTGACAGTGAGAGTGTGTGAGAGGAGCGGGGACATTGACAGTGAGAGTGTGTGAGAGGAGCGGGGACATTTACAGTGAGGTGTGTGAGAGGAGCGGGGACGTTTGACAGTGAGAGTGTGTGAGAGGAGCGGGGACATTGACAGTGAGAGTGTGTGAGAGGAGCGGGGACATTTACAGTGAGAGTGTGTGAGAGGAGCGGGGACATTGACAGTGAGAGTGTGTGAGAGGAGCGGGGACATTGACAGTGAGAGTGTGTGAGAGGAGCGGGGACATTGACAGTGAGAGTGTGTGAGAGGAGCGGGGACATTGACAGTGAGAGTGTGTGAGAGGAGCGGGGACATTGACAGTGAGAGTGTGTGAGAGGAGCGGGACATTGACAGTGAGTGTGTGAGAGGAGCGGGGGACATTGACAGTGAGAGTGTGTGAGAGGAGCGGGGACATTGACAGTGAGAGGTGTGTGAGAGGAGCGGGGACATTGTACAGTGAGAGTGTGTGAGAGGAGCGGGGACATTGACAGTGAAGTGTGTGAGAGGAGCGGGGACATTGACAGTGAGTGTGTTGAGAGGAGCGGGGACATTGACAGTGAGAGTGTGTGAGAGGAGCGGGGACATTGACAGTGAGAGTGTGTGAGAGGAGCGGGGACATTGACAGTGAGAGTGTGTGAGAGAGCGGGGACATTGACAGTGAGAGTGTGTGAGAGGAGCGGGGACATTGACAGTGAGAGTGTGTGAGAGGAGCGGGGACATTTACAGTGAGAGTGTGTGAGAGGAGCGGGGACATTGACAGTGAGAGTGTGTGAGAGGAGCGGGGACATTTACAGTGAGGAGTGTGTGAGAGGAGCGGGGACATTGACAGTGAGAGTGGTGTGAGAGGAGCGGGGACATTGACAGTGAGAGTGTGTGAGAGGGAGCGGGGGACATTTACCGTGAGAGTGTGTGAGAGGAGCGGGGACATTGACAGTGAGTGTGTGAGAGGAGCGGGGGACATTGACAGTGAGAGTGTGTGAGAGGAGCGGGGACATTGACAGTGAGAGTGTGTGAGAGGAGCGGGGACATTGACAGTGAGAGTGGTGTGAGAGGAGCGGGGACATTGACAGTGAAGTGTGTGAGAGGATCGGGGACATGGACAGTGAGAGTGTGTGAGAGGAGCGGGGACATTGACAGTGAGAGTGTGTGAGAGGAGCGGGGACATTGACAGTGAGAGTGTGTGAGAGGAGCGGGGACATTTACAGTGAGTGTGTGAGAGGGAGCGGGGACATTGACAGTGAGAGGTGTGTGAGAGGGAGCGGGGACATTGACAGTGAGTGTGTGTGAGAGGAGCGGGGACATTGACAGTGAGAGTGTGTGAGAGGAGCGGGGACATTGACAGTGAGAGTGTGTGAGAGGAGCGGGGACATTGACAGTGAGAGTGTGTGAGAGGAGCGGGGACATTGACAGTGAGAGTGTGTGAGAGGAGCGGGACATTGACAGTGAGAGTGTGTGAGAGGAGCGGGGACATTGACAGTGAGAGTGTGTGAGAGGAGCGGGGACATTGACAGTGAGAGTGTGTGAGAGGAGCGGGGACATTGACAGTGAGAGTGTGTGAGAGGAGCGGGGACATTGACAGTGAGAGTGTGTGAGAGGAGCGGGGACATTTACAGTGAGTGTGTGAGAGGAGCGGGGACATTGACAGTGAGTGTGTTGAGAGGAGCGGGGACATTGACAGTGAGAGTGTGTGAGAGGAGCGGGGACATTTACAGTGAGTGTGTGAGAGGAGCGGGGACATTGACAGTGAGAGTGTGTGAGAGGAGCGGGGACATTGACAGTGAGAGTGTGTGAGAGGAGCGGGGACATTTACCAGTGAGAGTGTGTGAGAGGAGCGGGGACATTGACAGTGAGAGTGTGTGAGAGGAGCGGGGACATTGACAGTGAGAGTGTGTGAGAGGAGCGGGGACATTTACAGTGAGAGTGTGTGAGAGGAGCGGGGACATTGACAGTGAGAGTGTGTGAGAGGAGCGGGGACATTGACAGTGAGAGTGTGTGAGAGGAGCGGGGACATTGACAGTGAGAGTGTGTGAGAGGAGCGGGGACATTTACAGTGAGAGTGTGTGAGAGGAGCGGGGACATTGACAGTGAGAGTGTGTGAGAGGAGCGGGGACATTTACAGTGAGAGTGTGTGAGAGGAGCGGGGACATTGACAGTGAGAGTGTGTGAGAGGAGCGGGGACATTGACAGTGAGAGTGTGTGAGAGGAGCGGGGACATTGACAGTGAGAGTGTGTGAGAGGAGCGGGGACATTTACAGTGACTGTGTGAGAGGAGCGGGGACATTGACAGTGAGAGTGTGTGAGAGGAGCGGGGACATTGACAGTGAGAGTGTGTGAGAGGAGCGGGGACATTTACAGTGAGTGTGTGAGAGGAGCGGGGACATTTACAGTGAGAGTGTGTGAGAGGAGCGGGGACATTGACAGTGAGAGTGTGTGAGAGGAGCGGGGACATTGAACAGTGAGAGTGTGTGAGAGGAGCGGGGACATTTACAGTGAGAGTGTGTGAGAGGAGCGGGGACATTGACAGTGAGAGTGTGTGAGAGGAGCGGGGACATAGACAGTGAGAGTGTGTGAGAGGAGCGGGGACATTGACAGTGAGAGTGTGTGAGAGGAGCGGGGACATTGACAGTGAGAGTGTGTGAGAGGAGCGGGGACATTTACAGTGAGTGTGTGAGAGGAGCGGGGACATTGACAGTGAGAGTGTGTGAGAGGAGCGGGGACATTGACAGTGAGAGTGTGTGAGAGGAGCGGGGACATTTACAGTGAGAGTGTGTGAGAGGAGCGGGGACATTTACAGTGAGAGTGTGTGAGAGGAGCGGGGACATTGACAGTGAGAGTGTGTGAGAGGAGCGGGGACATTTACAGTGAGAGTGTGTGAGAGGAGCGGGGACATTGTCAGTGAGAGTGTGTGAGAGGAGCGGGGACATTTACAGTGAGTGTGTGAGAGGAGCGGGGACATTGACAGTGAGACTGTGTGAGAGGAGCGGGGACATTTACAGTGAGTGTGTGAGAGGAGCGGGGACATTTACAGTGAGAGTGTGTGAGAGGAGCGGGGACATTTACAGTGAGAGTGTGTGAGAGGAGCGGGGACATTGACAGTGAGAGTGTGTGAGAGGAGCGGGGACATTGACAGTGAGAGTGTGTGAGAGGAGCGGGGACATTGACAGTGAGAGTGTGTGAGAGGAGCGGGGACATTGACAGTGAGAGTGTGTGAGAGGAGCGGGGACATTGACAGTGAGAGTGTGTGAGAGGAGCGGGGACATTGACAGTGAGAGTGTGTGAGAGGAGCGGGGACATTGACAGTGAGAGTGTGTGAGAGGAGCGGGGACATTTACAGTGAGTGTGTGAGAGGAGCGGGGACATTGACAGTGAGAGTGTGTGAGAGGAGCGGGGACATTTACAGTGAGTGTGTGAGAGGAGCGGGGACATTGACAGTGAGAGTGTGTGAGAGGAGCGGGGACATTGACAGTGAGAGTGTGTGAGAGGAGCGGGGACATTTACAGTGAGTGTGTGAGAGGAGCGGGGACATTGACAGTGAGAGTGTGTGAGAGGAGCGGGACATTGACAGTGAGAGTGTGTGAGAGGAGCGGGGACATTGACAGTGAGAGTGTGTGAGAGGAGCGGGGACATTTACAGTGAGAGTGTGTGAGAGGAGCGGGGACATTTACAGTGAGTGTGTGAGAGGAGCGGGGACATTGACAGTGAGAGTGTGTGAGAGGAGCGGGGACATTTACAGTGAGTGTGTGAGAGGAGCGGGGACATTGACAGTGAGAGTGTGTGAGAGGAGCGGGGACATTGACAGTGAGAGTGTGTGAGAGGAGCGGGGACATTTACAGTGAGAGTGTGTGAGAGGAGCGGGGACATTGACAGTGAGAGTGTGTGAGAGGAGCGGGGACATTTACAGTGAGAGTGTGTGAGAGGAGCGGGGACATTTACAGTGAGAGTGTGTGAGAGGAGCGGGGACATTGACAGTGAGAGTGTGTGAGAGGAGCGGGGACATTGACAGTGAGAGTGTGTGAGAGGAGCGGGGACATTGACAGTGAGAGTGTGTGAGAGGAGCGGGGACATTGACAGTGAGAGTGTGTGAGAGGAGCGGGGACATTGACAGTGAGAGTGTGTGAGAGGAGCGGGGACATTGACAGTGAGTGTGTGTGAGAGGAGCGGGGACATTTACAGTGACTGTGTGAGAGGAGCGGAGACATTGACAGTGAGAGTGTGTGAGAGGAGCGGGGACATTTACAGTGACTGTGTGAGAGGAGCGGGGACATTGACAGTGAGAGTGTGTGAGAGGAGCGGGGACATTTACATTGACTGTGTGAGAGGAGCGGGGACATTTACATTGACTGTGTGAGAGGAGCGGGGACATTGACAGTGAGAAAGTGAGAGAGGAACAGCAGGGTCATTTACAGCGAGAACGTGAGAAAAACAGTGGGGCCATTAACAGTGAGACTATGTGAGAGGAGTGGGACCATTTATGGTGAGAGAGAAACAGAGGGATCATTTACAGTGAGAGAGTGAGAGAGAAACAGCATGGTCACTTACAGTGAGAGAGAAACAACATGGTCACTTACATTGAGAGAGTGAGAGAGAAACAGTGGGGTCATTTACAGTGAGAGAGTGAGAGAGAAAGAGTGGAGTCATTTACAGTGAGAGAGAAACAGCATGGTCACTTACAGTGAGAGAGTGAGAGAGAAACAGGGGTCATTTACAGTGAGAGAGAAACAGGGGTCATTTACAGTGAGAGAGTGAGAGAGAAACAGTGGGGTCATTTACAGTGAGAGAGAAACAGCATGGTCACTTACAGTGAGAGAGTGAGAGAGAAACAGGGGTCATTTACAGTGAGAGAGTGAGAGAGAAACAGTGGGGTCACTTACAGTGAGAGAGGGAGAGAGAAACAGGGGTCATTTACAGTGAGAGAGTGAGAGAAACAGCATGGTCATTTACAGTGAGAGAGTGTGAAACAAACAGCGTGGCCATTTACAGTGAGAGAGTGTGAAACAAACAGCGTGGCCATTTACAGTGAGAGAGTGTGAAACAAACAGCGTGGCCATTTACAGTGAGAGAGTGTGAAACAAACAGTGTGGACATTTACAGCGAGAAAGTGAGAGAAAACGCAGGTCCATTTACAGTGAGAGAGTGAGAGAGAAATAGTGGGGACATTTACTGTGAGAGAGAAACAGAAGGGACATTTACAGCAAGAGAGTAAGGGACAAAAACTATGGCCATTTACCGTGAGAGAAACAGCATGGTCACTTACAGTGAGAGTGAGAGAGAAACAGTGGGGTCATTTACAGCGAGAGAGGAAGGGACTAAAAGTGTGGACACTTACGGTGAGAGAGAAACAGCATGGTCACATACAGTGAGAGTGAGAGAGAAACAGTGGGGTCACTTACAGTGAGAGTGAGAGAGAAACAGTGGGGTCATTTACAGCGGGAGAGGAAGGGACAAAAAGTGTGGCCACTTACGGTGAGAGAGAAACAGCATGGTCACTTACAGTGAGAGAGTGAGAGAGAAAGTGTGGGATCATTTACAGTGAGAGAGTGAGAGAGAAACAGTGGGATCATTTACAGTGAGAGAGTGAGAGAGAAACAGTGGGGTCATTTACAGTGAGAGAGTGAGAGAGAAACAGCATGGTCACTTACAGTGAGAGAGTGAGAGAGAAACAGTGGGGTCACTTACAGTGAGAGAGTGAGAGAGAAACAGTAGGGTCACTTACAGTGAGAGAGTGAGAGAGAAACAGTGGGGTCATTTACAGTGAGAGAGAAACAGCATGGTCACTTACAGTGAGAGAGTGAGAGAGAAACAGTGGGGTCATTTACAGTGAGAGAGAAACAGGGGTCACTTACAGTGAGAGAGTGAGAGAGAAACAGTGGGGTCACTTACAGTGAGAGAGTGAGAGAGATACAGGGGTCATTTACAGTGAGAGAGTGAGAGAAACAGCATGGCCATTTACAGTGAGAGAGTGTGAAACAAACAGCGTGGCCATTTACAGTGAGAGAGTGTGAAACAAACAGCGTGGCCATTTACAGCGAGAAAGTGAGAGAAAACGCAGGTCCATTTACAGTGAGAGAGTGAGAGAGAAACAGTGGGGACATTTACGGTGAGAGAGAAACAGAAGGGAAATTTACAGCGAGAGAGTGAGGGACAAAAACTATGGCCATTTACCGTGAGAGAAACAGCATGGTCACTTACAGTGAGAGTGAGAGAGAAACAGTGGGGTCACTTACAGCGAGAGAGTGAGAGAGAAACAGTGGGATCATTTACAGTGAGAGAGTGAGAGAGAAACAGTGGGGTCATTTACAGTGGGAGATTGAGAAAGAAACAGTGGGGTCATTTACAGTGAGAGAGTAACAGCATCGTCACTTACAGTGAGAGAGTGAGAGAGAAACAGTGGGGTCATTTACAGTGAGAGAGTGAGAGAGAAACAGCATGGTCACTTACAGTGAGAGAGTGAGAGAGAAACAGTGGGGTCACTTACAGTGAGAGAGTGGAAAAGAAACAGTGGGGTCAATTACAGTGAGAGAGTGAGAGAGAAACAATGGGGTCATTTACAGTGAGAGAGAAACAGCATGGTCACTTACAGTGAGAGAGTGAGAGAGAAACAGTGGGGTCATTTACAGTGAGAGAGAAACAGCATGGTCATTTACATTGAGAGACTGAGAGAGAAACAGTGGGGTCATTTACAGTGAGAGAGTGAGAGAGAAACAATGGGGTCATTTACAGTGAGAGAGAAACAACATGGTCATTTACAATGAGAGAGAAACAGCATGGTCATTTACATTGAGAGAGTGAGAGAGAAACAGTGGGGTCATTTACAGTGAGAGGGTGAGAGAGAACCAGTGGGGTCATTTACAGTGAAAGAGTGAGAGAGAAACAGTGGGGTCATTTAAAGTGAGAGAGTGAGAGAGAAACAGTGGGGTCATTTATGGTGAGAAAGAAACAGCATGGTCACTTACAGTGAGAGAGTGAGAGAGAAACAGTGGGGTCACTTACAGTGAGAGAGTGAGAGAGAAACAGCATGGTCACTTACAGTGAGAGAGAAACAGTATAGTCACTTACAGCGAGAGAGTGAGAGAGAAACAGCATGGTCACTTACAGCGAGAGAGTGAGAGAGAAACAGCATGGTCACTTACAGTGAGAGAGAAACAGTATGGTCACTTACAGCGAGAGAGTGAGAGAGAAACAGAATGGTTACTTACAGCGAGAGAGTGAGAGAGAAACAGCACGGTCACTTACAGTGAGAGAGTGAGAGAGAAACAGTGGGGTCACTTACAGTGAGAGAGTGAGAGAGGAACAGTGGAGTCAGTCACAGCGAGAGAGTGAGAGAGAAACAGCGTGGCCATTTACAGTGAGAGAGTGAGAGAGAAACAGTGGGGTCATTTACAGTAAGAGAGAAACAGCATGGTCACTTAAAGTGAGAGAGTGAGAGAGGAACAGTGGGGTCATTTACAGCGAGAGAGTGAGAGAGAAACAGCATGGCCATTTACAGTGAGAGAGTGAGAGAGAAACAGTGGGGTCATTTACAGTGAGAGAGTGAGAGAGGAACAGTGGGGTCATTTACAGCGAGAGAGTGAGAGAGAAACAGCGTGGCCATTTACAGAGAGAGAGTGAGAGAGAAACAGTGGGGTCATTTACAGTGAGAGAGAAACAGTATGGTCACTTACACTGAGAGAGTGAGAGAGAAACAGTGGGGTGATTTAGAGTGAGAGAGAAACAGCATGGTCACTTACAGTGAGAGAGTGAGAGAGAAACAGTGGGGTCATTTACAGTGAGAGAGAAACAGCATGGTCATTTACGTTGAGAGAGTGAGAGAGAAACAGTGGGGTCATTTACAGTGAGAGAGTGAGAGAGAAACAGTGGGGTCATTTACAGTGTGAGAGAAAAATAACATGGTCACTTACATTGAGAGAGTGAGAGAGAAACTGTGGGGTCATTTACAGTGAGAGAGAAACAGCATGGTCATTTACAATGAGAGAGAAACAGCATGGTCATTTACATTGAGAGAGTGAGAGAGAAACAGTGGGGTCATTTACAGTGAGAGGGTGAGAGAGAACCAGTGGGGTCATTTACAGTGAAAGAGTGAGAGAGAAACATTGGGGTCATTTAAAGTGAGAGAGTGAGAGAGAAACAGTGGGGTCATTTACAGTGAGAGAGAAACAACATGGTCACTTACATTGAGAGAGTGAGAGAGAAACTGTGGGGTCATTTACAGTGAGATAGAAGCAGCATGGTCATTTACAATGAGAGAGAAACAGCATGGTCATTTACATTGAGAGAGTGAGAGAGAAACAGTGGGGTCATTTACAGTGAGAGGGTCAGAGAGAACCAGTGGGGTCATTTACAGTGAGAGAGTGAGAGAGAAACAGTGGGGTCATTTATGGTGAGAGAGAAACAGCATGGTCACTTACAACGAGAGAGTGAGAGAGAAACAGCACGGTCACTTACAGTGAGAGAGTGAGAGAGAAACAGTGGGGTCACTTACAGTGAGAGAGTGAGAGAGGAACAGTGGAGTCATTTACAGCGAGAGAGTGAGAGAGAAACAGCGTGGCCATTTACAGTGAGAGAGTGAGAGAGAAACAGTGGGGTCATTTACAGTAAGAGAGAAACAGGATGGTCACTTACAGTGAGAGAGAAACAGTATGGTCACTTACAGTGAGAGAGTGAGAGAGAAACAGCATGGTCACTTACAGCGAGAGAGTGAGAGAGAAACAGCACGGTCACTTACAGTGAGAGAGTGAGAGAGGAACAGTGGAGTCATTTACAGCGAGAGAGTGAGAGAGAAACAGCGTGGCCATTTACAGTGAGAGAGTGAGAGAGAAACAGTGGGGTCATTTACAGTGAGAGAGAAACAGCATGGTCACTTACAGTGAGAGAGTGAGAGAGGAACAGTGGGGTAATTTACAGCGAGAGAGTGAGAGAGAAAAAGCGTGGCCATTTACAGTGAGAGAGTGAGAGAGAAACAGTGGGGTCATTTACAGTGAGAGAGAAACAGCATGGTCACTTACAGTGAGAGAGTGAGAGAGAAACAGAGGGGTCATTTACAGTGAGAGAGTGAGAGAGAAACAGAGGGGTCATTTACAGCGAGAGAGTGAGAGAGAAACAGAGGAGTCATTTACAGTGAGAGAGTGAGAGAGAAACAGTGTGACCATTTACAGTGAGAGAGTGTGAGAGAAACAGTGGGGACATTTACAGTGAGAGAGAAACAGCATGGTCACTTACAGTGAGAGAGTGAGAGAGAAACAGAGGGTTCATTTACAGTGAGAGAGTGAGAGATAAACAGAGGGATCATTTACAGCGTGAGAGTGAGTGAGAAACAGTGTGACCATTTACAGTGAGAGAGTGAGAGAGAAACAGTGTGATCAATTACAGTGAGAGAGTGAGAGAGAAACAGCATGGTCACTTACAGTGAGAGAGTAAGAGAGGAACAGCATGGTCACTTACAGTGAGAGAGTAAGAGAGGAACAGCAGGGTCATTTACAGTGAGAGAGTAAGAGAGGAACAGCAGGGTCATTTACAGCGAGAAAGTGAGAGCAACAGTGGGGCCATGAACAGTGAGAAAGAAACATCATGGTCTCTTACAGTGAGAGAGTGAGAGAGAAACAGTGGGGTCATTTACAGTGAGAGAGTGAGAGAGAAACAGTGGGGTCACTTACAGTGAGAGAGAAACAGCATGGTCACTTACAGTGTGAGAGTGAGAGAGAAACAGCATGGTCACTTACAGTGAGAGAGTGAGAGAGAAACAGGGGTCATTTACAGTGAGAGAGAAACAGGGGTCATTTCCAGTGAGAGAGTGAGAGAGAAACAGTGGGGTCACTTAGAGTGAGAGAGTGAGAGAGATACAGGGGTCATTTACAGTGAGAGAGTGAGAGAAACAGCATGGCCATTTACAGTGAGAGAGTGTGAAACAAACAGCGTGGCCATTTACAGTGAGAGAGTGTGAAACAAACAGCGTGGCCATTTGCAGCGAGAAAGTGAGAGAAAACGCAGGTCCATTTACAGTGAGAGAGTGAGAGAGAAACAGTGGGGACATTTACGGTGAGAGAGAAACAGAAGGGACATTTACAGCGAGAGAGTGAGGGACAAAAACTATGGCCATTTACCGTGAGAGAAACAGCATGGTCACTTACAGTGAGAGTGAGAGAGAAACAGTGGGGTCACTTACAGCGAGAGAGTGAGAGAGAAACAGTGGGATCATTTACAGTGAGAGAGTGAGAGAGAAACAGTGGGGTCATTTATAGTGGGAGATTGAGAGAGAAACAGTGGGGTCATTTACAGTGAGAGAGTAACAGCATCGTCACTTACAGTGAGAGAGTGAGAGAGAAACAGTGGGGTCATTTACAGTGAGAGAGTGAGAGAGAAACAGCATGGTTACTTACAGTGAGAGAGTGGGAGAGAAACAGTGGGGTCACTTACAGTGAGAGAGTGGAAAAGAAACAGTGGGGTCACTTACAGTGAGAGAGTGAGAGAGAAACAATGGGGTCATTTACAGTGAGAGAGAAACAGCATGGTCACTTACAGTGAGAGAGTGAGAGAGAAACAGTGGGGTCATTTACAGTGAGAGAGAAACAGCATGGTCATTTACATTGAGTGACTGAGAGAGAAACAGTGGGGTCATTTACAGTGAGAGAGTGAGAGAGAAACAATGGGGTCATTTACAGTGAGAGAGAAACAACATGGTCATTTACAATGAGAGAGAAACAGCATGGTCATTTACATTGAGAGAGTGAGAGAGAAACAGTGGGGTCATTTACAGTGAGAGGGTGAGAGAGAACCAGTGGGGTCATTTACAGTGAAAGAGTGAGAGAGAAACAGTGGGGTCATTTAAAGTGAGAGAGTGAGAGAGAAACAGTGGGGTCATTTATGGTGAGAAAGAAACAGCATGGTCACTTACAGTGAGAGAGTGAGAGAGAAACAGTGGGGTCACTTACAGTGAGAGAGTGAGAGAGAAACAGCGTGGTCACTTACAGTGAGAGAGAAACAGTATAGTCACTTACAGCGAGAGAGTGAGAGAGAAACAGCATGGTCACTTACAGCGAGAGAGTGAGAGAGAAACAGCATGGTCACTTACAGTGAGAGAGAAACAGTATGGTCACTTACAGCGAGAGAGTGAGAGAGAAACAGCATGGTTACTTAAAGCGAGAGAGTGAGAGAGAAACAGCACGGTCACTTACAGTGAGAGAGTGAGAGAGAAACAGTGGGGTCACTTACAGTGAGAGAGTGAGAGAGGAACAGTGGAGTCAGTTACAGCGAGAGAGTGAGAGAGAAACAGCGTGGCCATTTACACTGAGAGAGTGAGAGAGAAACAGTGGGGTCATTTACAGTAAGAGAGAAACAGCATGGTCACTTAAAGTGAGAGAGTGAGAGAGGAACAGTGGGGTCATTTACAGCGAGAGAGTGAGAGAGAAACAGCGTGGCCATTTACAGTGAGAGAGTGAGAGAGAAACAGTGGGGTCATTTACAGTGAGAGAGTGAGAGAGGAACAGTGGGGTCATTTACAGCGAGAGAGTGAGAGAGAAACAGCGTGGCCATTTACAGAGAGAGAGTGAGAGAGAAACAGTGGGGTCATTTACAGTGAGAGAGAAACAGTATGGTCACTTACACTGAGAGAGTGAGAGAGAAACAGTGGGGTCATTTAGAGTGAGAGAGAAACAGCATGGTCACTTACAGTGAGAGAGTGAGAGAGAAACAGTGGGGTCATTTACAGTGAGAGAGAAACAGCATGGTCATTTACGTTGAGAGAGTGAGAGAGAAACAGTGGGGTCATTTACAGTGAGAGAGTGAGAGAGAAACAGTGGGGTCATTTACAGTGTGAGAGAAAAATAACATGGTCACTTACATTGAGAGAGTGAGAGAGAAACTGTGGGGTCATTTACAGTGAGAGAGAAACAGCATGGTCATTTACAATGAGAGAGAAACAGCATGGTCATTTACATTGAGAGAGTGAGAGAGAAACAGTGGGGTCATTTACGGTGAGAGGGTGAGAGAGAACCAGTGGGGTCATTTACAGTGAAAGAGTGAGAGAGAAACATTGGGGTCATTTAAAGTGAGAGAGTGAGAGAGAAACAGTGGGGTCATTTACAGTGAGAGAGAAACAACATGGTCACTTACATTGAGAGAGTGAGAGAGAAACTGTGGGGTCATTTACAGTGAGATAGAAGCAGCATGGTCATTTACAATGAGAGAGAAACAGCATGGTCATTTACATTGAGAGAGTGAGAGAGAAACAGTGGGGTCATTTACAGTGAGAGGGTCAGAGAGAACCAGTGGGGTCATTTACAGTGAGAGAGTGAGAGAGAAACAGTGGGGTCATTTATGGTGAGAGAGAAACAGCATGGTCACTTACAACGAGAGAGTGAGAGAGAAACAGCACGGTCACTTACAGTGAGAGAGTGAGAGAGAAACAGTGGGGTCACTTACAGTGAGAGAGTGAGAGAGGAACAGTGGAGTCATTTACAGCGAGAGAGTGAGAGAGAAACAGCGTGGCCATTTACAGTGAGAGAGTGAGAGAGAAACAGTGGGGTCATTTACAGTAAGAGAGAAACAGGATGGTCACTTACAGTGAGAGAGAAACAGTATGGTCACTTACAGTGAGAGAGTGAGAGAGAAACAGCATGGTCACTTACAGCGAGAGAGTGAGAGAGAAACAGCACGGTCACTTACAGTGAGAGAGTGAGAGAGGAACAGTGGAGTCATTTACAGCGAGAGAGTGAGAGAGAAACAGCGTGGCCATTTACAGTGAGAGAGTGAGAGAGAAACAGTGGGGTCATTTACAGTGAGAGAGAAACAGCATGGTCACTTACAGTGAGAGAGTGAGAGAGGAACAGTGGGGTAATTTACAGCGAGAGAGTGAGAGAGAAAAAGCGTGGCCATTTACAGTGAGAGAGTGAGAGAGAAACAGTGGGGTCATTTACAGTGAGAGAGAAACAGCATGGTCACTTACAGTGAGAGAGTGAGAGAGAAACAGAGGGGTCATTTACAGTGAGAGAGTGAGAGAGAAACAGAGGGGTCATTTACAGCGAGAGAGTGAGAGAGAAACAGAGGAGTCATTTACAGTGAGAGAGTGAGAGAGAAACAGTGTGACCATTTACAGTGAGAGAGTGTGAGAGAAACAGTGGGGACATTTACAGTGAGAGAGAAACAGCATGGTCACTTACAGTGAGAGAGTGAGAGAGAAACAGAGGGTTCATTTACAGTGAGAGAGTGAGAGATAAACAGAGGGATCATTTACAGCGTGAGAGTGAGTGAGAAACAGTGTGACCATTTACAGTGAGAGAGTGAGAGAGAAACAGTGTGATCAATTACAGTGAGAGAGTGAGAGAGAAACAGCATGGTCACTTACAGTGAGAGAGTAAGAGAGGAACAGCATGGTCACTTACAGTGAGAGAGTAAGAGAGGAACAGCAGGGTCATTTACAGTGAGAGAGTAAGAGAGGAACAGCAGGGTCATTTACAGCGAGAAAGTGAGAGCAACAGTGGGGCCATGAACAGTGAGAAAGAAACATCATGGTCTCTTACAGTGAGAGAGTGAGAGAGAAACAGTGGGGTCATTTACAGTGAGAGAGTGAGAGAGAAACAGTGGGGTCACTTACAGTGAGAGAGAAACAGCATGGTCACTTACAGTGTGAGAGTGAGAGAGAAACAGCATGGTCACTTACAGTGAGAGAGTGAGAGAGAAACAGGGGTCATTTACAGTGAGAGAGAAACAGGGGTCATTTCCAGTGAGAGAGTGAGAGAGAAACAGTGGGGTCACTTAGAGTGAGAGAGTGAGAGAGATACAGGGGTCATTTACAGTGAGAGAGTGAGAGAAACAGCATGGCCATTTACAGTGAGAGAGTGTGAAACAAACAGCGTGGCCATTTACAGTGAGAGAGTGTGAAACAAACAGCGTGGCCATTTGCAGCGAGAAAGTGAGAGAAAACGCAGGTCCATTTACAGTGAGAGAGTGAGAGAGAAACAGTGGGGACATTTACGGTGAGAGAGAAACAGAAGGGACATTTACAGCGAGAGAGTGAGGGACAAAAACTATGGCCATTTACCGTGAGAGAAACAGCATGGTCACTTACAGTGAGAGTGAGAGAGAAACAGTGGGGTCACTTACAGCGAGAGAGTGAGAGAGAAACAGTGGGATCATTTACAGTGAGAGAGTGAGAGAGAAACAGTGGGGTCATTTACAGTGGGAGATTGAGAGAGAAACAGTGGGGTCATTTACAGTGAGAGAGTAACAGCATCGTCACTTACAGTGAGAGAGTGAGAGAGAAACAGTGGGGTCATTTACAGTGAGAGAGTGAGAGAGAAACAGCATGGTACTTACAGTGAGAGAGTGGGAGAGAAACAGTGGGGTCACTTACAGTGAGAGAGTGGAAAAGAAACAGTGGGGTCACTTACAGTGAGAGAGTGAGAGAGAAACAATGGGGTCATTTACAGTGAGAGAGAAACAGCATGGTCACTTACAGTGAGAGAGTGAGAGAGAAACAGTGGGGTCATTTACAGTGAGAGAGAAACAGCATGGTCATTTACATTGAGTGACTGAGAGAGAAACAGTGGGGTCATTTACAGTGAGAGAGTGAGAGAGAAACAATGGGGTCATTTACAGTGAGAGAGAAACAACATGGTCATTTACAATGAGAGAGAAACAGCATGGTCATTTACATTGAGAGAGTGAGAGAGAAACAGTGGGGTCATTTACAGTGAGAGGGTGAGAGAGAACCAGTGGGGTCATTTACAGTGAAAGAGTGAGAGAGAAACAGTGGGGTCATTTAAAGTGAGAGAGTGAGAGAGAAACAGTGGGGTCATTTATGGTGAGAAAGAAACAGCATGGTCACTTACAGTGAGAGAGTGAGAGAGAAACAGTGGGGTCACTTACAGTGAGAGAGTGAGAGAGAAACAGCATGGTCACTTACAGTGAGAGAGAAACAGTATAGTCACTTACAGCGAGAGAGTGAGAGAGAAACAGCATGGTCACTTACAGCGAGAGAGTGAGAGAGAAACAGCATGGTCACTTACAGTGAGAGAGAAACAGTATGGTCACTTACAGCGAGAGAGTGAGAGAGAAACAGCATGGTTACTTAAAGCGAGAGAGTGAGAGAGAAACAGCACGGTCACTTACAGTGAGAGAGTGAGAGAGAAACAGTGGGGTCACTTACAGTGAGAGAGTGAGAGAGAAACAGAGGGGTCAGTTACAGAGAGAGAGTGAGAGAGAAACAGCGTGGCCATTTACACTGAGAGAGTGAGAGAGAAACAGTGGGGTCATTTACAGTAAGAGAGAAACAGCATGGTCACTTAAAGTGAGAGAGTGAGAGAGGAACAGTGGGGTCATTTACAGCGAGAGAGTGAGAGAGAAACAGCGTGGCCATTTACAGTGAGAGAGTGAGAGAGAAACAATGGGGTCATTTACAGTGAGAGAGTGAGAGAGGAACAGTGGGGTCATTTACAGCGAGAGAGTGAGAGAGAAACAGCGTGGCCATTTACAGAGAGAGAGTGAGAGAGAAACAGTGGGGTCATTTACAGTGAGAGAGAAACAGCATGGTCACTTACACTGAGAGAGTGAGAGAGAAACAGTGGGGTCATTTAGAGTGAGAGAGAAACAGCATGGTCACTTACAGTGAGAGAGTGAGAGAGAAACAGTGGGGTCATTTACAGTGAGAGAGAAACAGCATGGTCATTTACGTTGAGAGAGTGAGAGAGAAACAGTGGGGTCATTTACAGTGAGAGAGTGAGAGAGAAACAGTGGGGTCATTTACAGTGTGAGAGAAAAATAACATGGTCACTTACATTGAGAGAGTGAGAGAGAAACTGTGGGGTCATTTACAGTGAGAGAGAAACAGCATGGTCATTTACAATGAGAGAGAAACAGCATGGTCATTTACATTGAGAGAGTGAGAGAGAAACAGTGGGGTCATTTACAGTGAGAGGGTGAGAGAGAACCAGTGGGGTCATTTACAGTGAAAGAGTGAGAGAGAAACATTGGGGTCATTTAAAGTGAGAGAGTGAGAGAGAAACAGTGGGGTCATTTACAGTGAGAGAGAAACAACATGGTCACTTACATTGAGAGAGTGAGAGAGAAACTGTGGGGTCATTTACAGTGAGATAGAAGCAGCATGGTCATTTACAATGAGAGAGAAACAGCATGGTCATTTACATTGAGAGAGTGAGAGAGAAACAGTGGGGTCATTTACAGTGAGAGGGTCAGAGAGAACCAGTGGGGTCATTTACAGTGAGAGAGTGAGAGAGAAACAGTGGGGTCATTTATGGTGAGAGAGAAACAGCATGGTCACTTACAACGAGAGAGTGAGAGAGAAACAGCACGGTCACTTACAGTGAGAGAGTGAGAGAGAAACAGTGGGGTCACTTACAGTGAGAGAGTGAGAGAGGAACAGTGGAGTCATTTACAGCGAGAGAGTGAGAGAGAAACAGCGTGGCCATTTACAGTGAGAGAGTGAGAGAGAAACAGTGGGGTCATTTACAGTAAGAGAGAAACAGGATGGTCACTTACAGTGAGAGAGAAACAGTATGGTCACTTACAGTGAGAGAGTGAGAGAGAAACAGCATGGTCACTTACAGCGAGAGAGTGAGAGAGAAACAGCACGGTCACTTACAGTGAGAGAGTGAGAGAGGAACAGTGGAGTCATTTACAGCGAGAGAGTGAGAGAGAAACAGCGTGGCCATTTACAGTGAGAGAGTGAGAGAGAAACAGTGGGGTCATTTACAGTGAGAGAGAAACAGCATGGTCACTTACAGTGAGAGAGTGAGAGAGGAACAGTGGGGTAATTTACAGCGAGAGAGTGAGAGAGAAAAAGCGTGGCCATTTACAGTGAGAGAGTGAGAGAGAAACAGTGGGGTCATTTACAGTGAGAGAGAAACAGCATGGTCACTTACAGTGAGAGAGTGAGAGAGAAACAGAGGGGTCATTTACAGTGAGAGAGTGAGAGAGAAACAGAGGGGTCATTTACAGCGAGAGAGTGAGAGAGAAACAGAGGAGTCATTTACAGTGAGAGAGTGAGAGAGAAACAGTGTGACCATTTACAGTGAGAGAGTGTGAGAGAAACAGTGGGGACATTTACAGTGAGAGAGAAACAGCATGGTCACTTACAGTGAGAGAGTGAGAGAGAAACAGAGGGTTCATTTACAGTGAGAGAGTGAGAGATAAACAGAGGGATCATTTACAGCGTGAGAGTGAGTGAGAAACAGTGTGACCATTTACAGTGAGAGAGTGAGAGAGAAACAGTGTGATCAATTACAGTGAGAGAGTGAGAGAGAAACAGCATGGTCACTTACAGTGAGAGAGTAAGAGAGGAACAGCATGGTCACTTACAGTGAGAGAGTAAGAGAGGAACAGCAGGGTCATTTACAGTGAGAGAGTAAGAGAGGAACAGCAGGGTCATTTACAGCGAGAAAGTGAGAGCAACAGTGGGGCCATGAACAGTGAGAAAGAAACATCATGGTCTCTTACAGTGAGAGAGTGAGAGAGAAACAGTGGGGTCATTTACAGTGAGAGAGTGAGAGAGAAACAGTGGGGTCACTTACAGTGAGAGAGAAACAGCATGGTCACTTACAGTGTGAGAGTGAGAGAGAAACAGCATGGTCACTTACAGTGAGAGAGTGAGAGAGAAACAGGGGTCATTTACAGTGAGAGAGAAACAGGGGTCATTTCCAGTGAGAGAGTGAGAGAGAAACAGTGGGGTCACTTAGAGTGAGAGAGTGAGAGAGATACAGGGGTCATTTACAGTGAGAGAGTGAGAGAAACAGCATGGCCATTTACAGTGAGAGAGTGTGAAACAAACAGCGTGGCCATTTACAGTGAGAGAGTGTGAAACAAACAGCGTGGCCATTTGCAGCGAGAAAGTGAGAGAAAACGCAGGTCCATTTACAGTGAGAGAGTGAGAGAGAAACAGTGGGGACATTTACGGTGAGAGAGAAACAGAAGGGACATTTACAGCGAGAGAGTGAGGGACAAAAACTATGGCCATTTACCGTGAGAGAAACAGCATGGTCACTTACAGTGAGAGTGAGAGAGAAACAGTGGGGTCACTTACAGCGAGAGAGTGAGAGAGAAACAGTGGGATCATTTACAGTGAGAGAGTGAGAGAGAAACAGTGGGGTCATTTACAGTGGGAGATTGAGAGAGAAACAGTGGGGTCATTTACAGTGAGAGAGTAACAGCATCGTCACTTACAGTGAGAGAGTGAGAGAGAAACAGTGGGGTCATTTACAGTGAGAGAGTGAGAGAGAAACAGCATGGTTACTTACAGTGAGAGAGTGGGAGAGAAACAGTGGGGTCACTTACAGTGAGAGAGTGGAAAAGAAACAGTGGGGTCACTTACAGTGAGAGAGTGAGAGAGAAACAGTGGGGTCATTTACAGTGAGAGAGGAACAGCATGGTCACTTACAGTGAGAGAGTGAGAGAGAAACAGTGGGGTCATTTACAGTGAGAGAGAAACAGCATGGTCATTTACATTGAGTGACTGAGAGAGAAACAGTGGGGTCATTTACAGTGAGAGAGTGAGAGAGAAACAATGGGGTCATTTACAGTGAGAGAGAAACAACATGGTCATTTACAATGAGAGAGAAACAGTGGGGTCACTTACAGTGAGAGAGTGAGAGAGAAACAGTGGGGTCACTTACAGCGAGAGAGTGAGAGAGAAACAGTGGGGTCATTTACAGTGAAAGAGTGAGAGAGAAACAGTGGGGTCATTTAAAGTGAGAGAGTGAGAGAGAAACAGTGGGGTCATTTATGGCGAGAGAGAAACAGCATGGTCACTTACAGTGAGAGAGAAACAGTGGGGTCACTTACAGTGAGAGAGTGAGAGAGAAACAGCATGGTCACTTACAGTGAGAGAGAAACAGTATGGTCACTTACAGCGAGAGAGTGAGAGAGAAACAGCATGGTCACTTACAGCGAGAGAGTGAGAGAGAAACAGCATGGTCACTTACAGTGAGAGAGAAACAGTATGGTCACTTACAGCGAGAGAGTGAGAGAGAAACAGCATGGTTACTTAAAGCGAGAGAGTGAGAGAGAAACAGCACGGTCACTTACAGTGAGAGAGTGAGAGAGAAACAGTGGGGTCACTTACAGTGAGAGAGTGAGAGAGGAACAGTGGAGTCAGTTACAGCGAGAGAGTGAGAGAGAAACAGCGTGGCCATTTACACTGAGAGAGTGAGAGAGAAACAGTGGGGTCATTTACAGTGAGAGAGTGAGAGAGGAACAGTGGGGTCATTTACAGCGAGAGAGTGAGAGAGAAACAGCGTGGCCATTTACAGAGAGAGAGTGAGAGAGAAACAGTGGGGTCATTTACAGTGAGAGAGAAACAGCATGGTCACTTACACTGAGAGAGTGAGAGAGAAACAGTGGGGTCATTTAGAGTGAGAGAGAAACAGCATGGTCACTTACAGTGAGAGAGTGAGAGAGAAACAGTGGGGTCATTTACAGTGAGAGAGAAACAGCATGGTCATTTACGTTGAGAGAGTGAGAGAGAAACAGTGGGGTCATTTACAGTGAGAGAGTGAGAGAGAAACAGTGGGGTCATTTACAGTGAGAGAGAAACAACATGGTCACTTACATTGAGAGAGTGAGAGAGAAACTGTGGGGTCATTTACAGTGAGAGAGAAACAGCATGGTCATTTACAATGAGAGAGAAACAGCATGGTCATTTACATTGAGAGAGTGAGAGAGAAACAGTGGGGTCATTTACAGTGAGAGGGTGAGAGAGAACCAGTGGGGTCATTTACAGTGAAAGAGTGAGAGAGAAACATTGGGGTCATTTAAAGTGAGAGAGTGAGAGAGAAACAGTGGGGTCATTTACAGTGAGAGAGAAACAACATGGTCACTTACATTGAGAGAGTGAGAGAGAAACTGTGGGGTCATTTACAGTGAGATAGAAGCAGCATGGTCATTTACAATGAGAGAGAAACAGCATGGTCATTTACATTGAGAGAGTGAGAGAGAAACAGTGGGGTCATTTACAGTGAGAGGGTCAGAGAGAACCAGTGGGGTCATTTACAGTGAGAGAGTGAGAGAGAAACAGTGGGGTCATTTATGGTGAGAGAGAAACAGCACGGTCACTTACAGTGAGAGAGTGAGAGAGAAACAGTGGGGTCACTTACAGTGAGAGAGTGAGAGAGGAACAGTGGAGTCATTTACAGCGAGAGAGTGAGAGAGAAACAGCGTGGCCATTTACAGTGAGAGAGTGAGAGAGAAACAGTGGGGTCATTTACAGTAAGAGAGAAACAGGATGGTCACTTACAGTGAGAGAGAAACAGTATGGTCACTTACAGTGAGAGAGTGAGAGAGAAACAGCATGGTCACTTACAGCGAGAGAGTGAGAGAGAAACAGCACGGTCACTTACAGTGAGAGAGTGAGAGAGGAACAGTGGAGTCATTTACAGCGAGAGAGTGAGAGAGAAACAGCGTGGCCATTTACAGTGAGAGAGTGAGAGAGAAACAGTGGGGTCATTTACAGTGAGAGAGAAACAGCATGGTCACTTACAGTGAGAGAGTGAGAGAGGAACAGTGGGGTAATTTACAGCGAGAGAGTGAGAGAGAAAAAGCGTGGCCATTTACAGTGAGAGAGTGAGAGAGAAACAGTGGGGTCATTTACAGTGAGAGAGAAACAGCATGGTCACTTACAGTGAGAGAGTGAGAGAGAAACAGAGGGGTCATTTACAGTGAGAGAGTGAGAGAGAAACAGAGGGGTCATTTACAGCGAGAGAGTGAGAGAGAAACAGAGGAGTCATTTACAGTGAGAGAGTGAGAGAGAAACAGTGTGACCATTTACAGTGAGAGAATGTGAGAGAAACAGTGGGGACATTTACAGTGAGAGAGAAACAGCATGGTCACTTACAGTGAGAGAGTGAGAGAGAAACAGAGGGTTCATTTACAGTGAGAGAGTGAGAGATAAACAGAGGGGTCATTTACAGCGAGAGAGTGAGAGAGAAACAGAGGGGTCATTTACAGTGAGAGAGTGAGAGAGAAACAGTGTGACCATTTACAGTGAGAGAGTGAGAGAGAAACAGCATGGTTACTTACAGTGAGATAGTAAGAGAGGAACAGCAGGGTCATTTACAGCGAGAAAGTGAGAGCAACAGTGGGGCCATAAACAGTGAGAGCATGTGAGACTTGTGGGACCATTTACGGTGAGAGAGAAACAGAGTGGTCATTTACAGCGAGAGAGAAACAGGGGTCATTTCCAGTGAGAGAGTGAGAGAGAAACAGCGGGGTCATTTACAGTGAGAGAGTGAGAGAGAAACAGTGGGGTCATTTCCAGTGAGAGAGTGAGAGAGAAACAGCATGGTCATTTACAGTGAGAGAGTGAGAGAGAAACAGCATGGTCATTTAGAGTGAGAGAGTGAGAGAGAAACAGTGTGACCATTTACAGTGAGAGAGAAACAGCATGGTCACTTACAGTGAGAGAGAGAGAGAAACACAGGGGTCATTTACAGTGAGAGAGTGAGAGAGAAACAGAGGGATCATTTACAGCGTGAGAGTGAGTGAGAAACAGTGTGACCATTTACAGTGAGAGAGTGAGAGAGAAACAGTGTGACCAATTACAGTGAGAGAGTGAGAGAGAAACAGCATGGTCACTTACAGTGAGAGAGTAAGAGAGGAACAGCATGGTCACTTACAGTGAGAGAGTAAGAGAGGAACAGCAGGGTCATTTACAGTGAGAGAGTAAGAGAGGAACAGCAGGGTCATTTACAGCGAGAAAGTGAGAGCAACAGTGGGGCCATGAACAGTGAGAAAGAAACATCATGGTCACTTACAGTGAGAGAGTGAGAGAGAAACAGTGGGGTCATTTACAGTGAGAGAGTGAGAGAGAAACAGTGGGGTCACTTACAGTGAGAGAGAAACAGCATGGTCACTTACAGTGTGAGAGTGAGAGAGAAACAGCATGGTCACTTACAGTGAGAGAGTGAGAGAGAAACAGGGGTCATTTACAGTGAGAGAGAAACAGGGGTCATTTCCAGTGAGAGAGTGAGAGAGAAACAGTGGGGTCACTTAGAGTGAGAGAGTGAGAGAGATACAGGGGTCATTTACAGTGAGAGAGTGAGAGAAACAGCATGGCCATTTACAGTGAGAGAGTGTGAAACAAACAGCGTGGCCATTTACAGTGAGAGAGTGTGAAACAAACAGCGTGGCCATTTACAGCGAGAAAGTGAGAGAAAACGCAGGTCCATTTACAGTGAGAGAGTGAGAGAGAAACAATGGGGACATTTACGGTGAGAGAGAAACAGAAGGGACATTTACAGCGAGAGAGTGAGGGACAAAAACTATGGCCATTTACCGTGAGAGAAACAGCATGGTCACTTACAGTGAGAGTGAGAGAGAAACAGTGGGGTCACTTACAGCGAGAGAGTGAGAGAGAAACAGTGGGATCATTTACAGTGAGAGAGTGAGAGAGAAACAGTGGGGTCATTTACAGTGGGAGATTGAGAGAGAAACAGTGGGGTCATTTACAGTGAGAGAGTAACAGCATCGTCACTTACAGTGAGAGAGTGAGAGAGAAACAGTGGGGTCATTTACAGTGAGAGAGTGAGAGAGAAACAGCATGGTTACTTACAGTGAGAGAGTGGGAGAGAAACAGTGGGGTCACTTACAGTGAGAGAGTGGAAAAGAAACAGTGGGGTCACTTACAGTGAGAGAGTGAGAGAGAAACAATGGGGTCATTTACAGTGAGAGAGAAACAGCATGGTCACTTACATTGAGAGAGTGAGAGAGAAACAGTGGGGTCATTTACAGTGAGAGAGTGAGAGAGAAACAATGGGGTCATTTACAGTGAGAGAGAAACAACATGGTCATTTACAATGAGAGAGAAACAGCATGGTCATTTACATTGAGAGAGTGAGAGAGAAACAGTGGGGTCATTTACAGTGAGAGGGTGAGAGAGAACCAGTGGGGTCATTTACAGTGAAAGAGTGAGAGAGAAACAGTGGGGTCATTTAAAGTGAGAGAGAAACAGCATGGTCACTTACAGTGAGAGAGTGAGAGAGAAACAGTGGGGTCATTTACAGTGAGAGAGAAACAGCATGGTCATTTACATTGAGAGACTGAGAGAGAAACAGTGGGGTCATTTACAGTGAGAGAGTGAGAGAGAAACAATGGGGTCATTTACAGTGAGAGAGAAACAACATGGTCATTTACAATGAGAGAGAAACAGCATGGTCATTTACATTGAGAGAGTGAGAGAGAAACAGTGGGGTCATTTACAGTGAGAGGGTGAGAGAGAACCAGTGGGGTCATTTACAGTGAAAGAGTGAGAGAGAAACAGTGGGGTCATTTAAAGTGAGAGAGTGAGAGAGAAACAGTGGGGTCATTTATGGTGAGAAAGAAACAGCATGGTCACTTACAGTGAGAGAGTGAGAGAGAAACAGTGGGGTCATTTACAGTGAGAGAGTGAGAGAGGAACAGTGGGGTCATTTACAGCGAGAGAGTGAGAGAGAAACAGCGTGGCCATTTACAGAGAGAGAGTGAGAGAGAAACAGTGGGGTCATTTACAGTGAGAGAGAAACAGCATGGTCACTTACAGTGAGAAAGTGAGAGAGAAACAGTGGGGTCATTTACAGTGAGAGAGAAACAGCATGGTCACTTACAGTGAGAGAGTGAGAGAGAAACAGTGGGGTCATTTACAGTGAGAGAGAAACAGCATGGTCATTTACGTTGAGAGAGTGAGAGAGAAATAGTGGGGTCATTTACAGTGAGAGAGTGAGAGAGAAACAGTGGGGTCATTTACAGTGAGAGAGAAACAACATGGTCACTTACATTGAGAGAGTGAGAGAGAAACTGTGGGGTCATTTACAGTGAGAGAGAAACAGCATGGTCATTTACAATGAGAGAGAAACAGCATGGTCATTTACATTGAGAGAGTGAGAGAGAAACAGTGGGGTCATTTACAGTGAGAGGGTGAGAGAGAACCAGTGGGGTCATTTACAGTGAAAGAGTGAGAGAGAAACATTGGGGTCATTTAAAGTGAGAGAGTGAGAGAGAAACAGCACGGTCACTTACAGTGAGAGAGTGAGAGAGAAACAGTGGGGTCACTTACAGTGAGAGAGTGAGAGAGGAACAGTGGAGTCATTTACAGCGAGAGAGTGAGAGAGAAACAGCGTGGCCATTTACAGTGAGAGAGTGAGAGAGAAACAGTGGGGTCATTTACAGTAAGAGAGAAACAGGATGGTCACTTACAGTGAGAGAGAAACAGTATGGTCACTTACAGTGAGAGAGTGAGAGAGAAACAGCATGGTCACTTACAGCGAGAGAGTGAGAGAGAAACAGCACGGTCACTTACAGTGAGAGAGTGAGAGAGGAACAGTGGAGTTATTTACAGCGAGAGAGTGAGAGAGAAACAGCGTGGCCATTTACAGTGAGAGAGTGAGAGAGAAACAGTGGGGTCATTTACAGTAAGAGAGAAACAGGATGGTCACTTACAGTGAGAGAGTGAGAGAGAAACAGTGGGGTCATTTACAGCGAGAGAGTGAGAGAGAAACAGCGTGGCCATTTACAGTGAGAGAGTGAGAGAGAAACAGTGGGGTCATTTACAGTGAGAGAGTGAGAGAGGAACAGTGGGGTCATTTACAGCGAGAGAGTGAGAGAGAAACAGCGTGGCCATTTACAGTGAGAGAGTGAGAGAGATACAGTGGGGTCATTTACAGTGAGAGAGAAACAGCATGGTCACTTACAGTGAGAGAGTGAGTGAGAAACAGAGGGGTCATTTACAGTGAGAGAGTGAGAGAGAAACAGTGTGACCATTTACAGTGAGAGAGTGAGAGAGAAACAGTGTGACCATTTACAGTGAGAGAGTGAGAGAGAAACAGTGGGGTCATTTACAGTGAGAGAGAAACAGCATGGTCACTTACAGTGAGAGAGTGAGAGAGAAACAGTGGGGTCATTTACAGTGAGAGAGAAACAGCATGGTCATTTACATTGAGAGAGTGAGAGAGAAACAGTGGGGTCACTTACAGTGAGAGAGTGAGAGAGAAACAGTGGGGTCATTTACAGTGAGAGAGAAACAACATGGTCACTTACATTGAGAGAGTGAGAGAGAAACTGTGGGGTCATATACAGTGAGAGAGAAACAGCATGGTCATTTACAATGAGAGAGAAACAGCATGGTCATTTACATTGATAGAGTGAGAGAGAAACAGTGGGGTCATTTACAGTGAGAGGGTGAGAGAGAACCAGTGGGGTCATTTACAGTGAAAGAGTGAGAGAGAAACATTGGGGTCATTTAAAGTGAGAGAGTGAGAGAGAAACAGTGGGGTCTTTTACAGTGAGAGAGAAACAACATGGTCACTTACATTGAGAGAGTGAGAGAGAAACTGTGGGGTCATTTACAGTGAGAGAGAAACAGCATGGTCATTTACAATGAGAGAGAAACAGCATGGTCATTTACATTGAGAGAGTGAGAGAGAAACAGTGGGGTCATTTACAGTGAGAGGGTGAGAGAGAACCAGTGGGGTCATTTGCAGTGAAAGAGTGAGAGAGAAACATTGGGGTCATTTAAAGTGAGAGAGTGAGAGAGAAACAGTGGTGTCATTTATGGTGAGAGAGAGAAACAGCATGGTCACTTACAGTGAGAGAGTGAGAGAGAAACAGTGGGGTCACTTACAGTGAGAGAGTGAGAGAGAAACAGCATGGCCACTTACAGTGAGAGAGAAACAGTATGGTCACTTACAGCGAGAGAGTGAGAGAGAAACAGCATGGTCACTTACAGCGAGAGAGTGAGAGAGAAACAGCACGGTCACTTACAGTGAGAGAGTGAGAGAGGAACAGTGGAGTCATTTACAGCGAGAGAGTGAGAGAGAAACAGCGTGGCCATTTACAGTGAGAGAGTGAGAGAGAAACAGTGGGGTCATTTACAGTGAGAGAGAAACAGCATGGTCACTTACAGTGAGAGAGTGAGAGAGGAACACTGGGGTAATTTACAGCGAGAGAGTGAGAGAGAAACAGCGTGGCCATTTACAGTGAGAGAGTGAGAGAGAAACAGTGGGGTCATTTACAGTGAGAGAGAAACAGCATGGTCACTTACAGTGAGAGAGTGAGAGAGAAACAGAGGGGTCATTTACAGTGAGAGAGTGAGAGAGAAACAGAGGGGTCATTTACAGCGAGAGAGTGAGAGAGAAACAGAGGAGTCATTTACAGTGAGAGAGTGAGAGAGAAACAGTGTGACCATTTACAGTGAGAGAGTGTGAGAGAAACAGTGGGGACATTTACAGTGAGAGAGAAACAGCATGGTCACTTACAGTGAGAGAGCGAGAGAGAGACAGAGGGTTCATTTACAGTGAGAGAGTGAGAGATAAACAGAGGGGTCATTTACAGCGAGAGAGTGAGAGAGAAACAGAGGGGTCATTTACAGTGAGAGAGTGAGAGAGAAACAGTGTGACCATTTACAGTGAGAGAGTGGGAGAGAAACAGCATGGTTACTTACAGTGAGATAGTAAGAGAGGAACAGCAGGGTCATTTACAGCGAGAAAGTGAGAGCAACAGTGGGGCCATAAACAGTGAGAGCATGTGAGACTTGTGGGACCATTTACGGTGAGAGAGAAACAGAGTGGTCATTTACAGCGAGAGAGAAACAGGGGTCATTTCCAGTGAGAGAGTGAGAGAGAAACAGCGGGGTCATTTACAGTGAGAGAGTGAGAGAGAAACAGTGGGGTCATTTACAGTGAGAGAGTGAGAGAGAAACAGCATGGTCATTTACAGTGAGAGAGTGAGAGAGAAACAGCATGGTCATTTAGAGTGAGAGAGTGAGAGAGAAACAGTGTGACCATTTACAGTGAGAGAGAAACAGCATGGTCACTTACAGTGAGAGAGAGAGAGAAACACAGGGGTCATTTACAGTGAGAGAGTGAGAGAGAAACAGAGGGATCATTTACAGCGTGAGAGTGAGTGAGAAACAGTGTGACCATTTACAGTGAGAGAGTGAGAGAGAAACAGTGTGACCAATTACAGTGAGAGAGTGAGAGAGAAACAGCATGGTCACTTACAGTGAGAGAGTAAGAGAGGAACAGCATGGTCACTTACAGTGAGAGAGTAAGAGAGGAACAGCAGGGTCATTTACAGTGAGAGAGTAAGAGAGGAACAGCAGGGTCATTTACAGCGAGAAAGTGAGAGCAACAGTGGGGCCATGAACAGTGAGAGTATGTGAGTGGAGTGGGACCATTTACGGTGAGAGAGAAACAGTGGGGTCATTTACAGTGAGAGAGAAACAGCATGGTCACTTACAGTGAGAGAGTGAGAGAGAAACAGTGGGGTCATTTACAGTGAGAGAGAAACAGCATGGTCATTTACATTGAGCGAGTGAGAGAGAAACAGTGGGGTCATTTATATTGAGAGAGTGAGAGAGAAACTGTGGGGTCATTTACAGTGAGAGAGAAACAGCATGGTCATTTACAATGAGAGAGAAACAGCATGGTCATTTACATTGAGAGAGTGAGAGAGAAACAGTGGGGTCATTTACATTGAGAGAGTGAGAGAGAAACAGTGGGGTCATTTACAGTGAGAGAGAAACAACATGGTCACTTACATTGAGAGAGTGAGAGAGAAACAGTGGGGTCATTTACAGTGAGAGAGAAACAGCATGGTCATTTACAGTGAGAGAGAAACAGCATGGTCATTTACAGTGAGAGAGTGAGAGAGAAACAGTGGGGTCATTTACAGTGAGAGAGAAACAACATGGTCACTTACAGTGAGAGAGTGAGAGAGAAACAGTGGGCTCATTTACATTGAGAGAGTGAGAGAGAAACAGTGGGGTCATTTACAGTGAGAGAGAAACAACTTGGTCATTTACAGTGAGAGAGAAACAGTGGGGTCATTGACAGTGAGAGAGTGAGAGAGAAACAGTGGGGTCATTTACAGTGAGAGAGAAACATCATGGTCACTTACAGTGAGAGAGTGAGAGAGAAACAGTGGAGTCATTTACAGTGAGAGAGTGAGAGAGAAACAGTGGGGTCATTTACAGTGAGAGAGTGAGAGAGGAACAGTGGGGTCATTTACAGTGAGAGAGTGAGAGAGAAACAGCGTGGCCATTTACAGTGAGAGAGTGAGAGAGAAACAGTGGGGTCATTTACAGTGAGAGAGAAACAGCATGGTCACTTACAGTGAGAGAGTGAGAGAGAAACAGAGGGGTCATTTACAGTGAGAGAGTGAGAGAGAAACAGTGTGACCATTTACAGTGAGAGAGAAACAGTGTGACCATTTGCAGTGAGAGAGTGAGAGAGAAACAGTGGGGTCATTTACAGTGAGAGAGAAACAGCATGGTAACTTACAGTGAGAGAGTGAGAGAGAAACAGGGGTCATTTCCAGTGAGAGAGTGAGAGAGAAACAGTGGGGTCACTTAGAGTGAGAGAGTGAGAGAGATACAGGGGTCATTTACAGTGAGAGAGTGAGAGAAACAGCATGGCCATTTACAGTGAGAGAGTGTGAAACAAACAGCGTGGCCATTTACAATGAGAGAGTGTGAAACAAACAGCGTGGCCATTTACAGCGAGAAAGTGAGAGAAAACGCAGGTCCATTTACAGTGAGAGAGTGAGAGAGAAACAGTGGGGACATTTACGGTGAGAGAGAAACAGAAGGGACATTTACAGCGAGAGAGTGAGGGACAAAAACTATGGCCATTTACCGTGAGAGAAACAGCATGGTCACTTACAGTGAGAGTGAGAGAGAAACAGTGGGGTCACTTACAGCGAGAGAGTGAGAGAGAAACAGTGGGATCATTTACAGTGAGAGAGTGAGAGAGAAACAGTGGGGTCATTTACAGTGGGAGATTGAGAGAGAAACAGTGGGGTCATTTACAGTGAGAGAGTGAGAGAGAAACAGCATGGTCACTTACAGTGAGAGAATGGGAGAGAAACAGTGGGGTCACTTACAGTGAGAGAGTGGAAAAGAAACAGTGGGGTCACTTACAGTGGGAGAGTGAGAGAGAAACAGTGGGGTCATTTACAGTGAGAGAGAAACAGCATGGTCACTTACAGTGAGAGAGTGAGAGAGAAACAGTGGGGTCATTTACAGTGAGAGAGAAACAGCATGGTCATTTACATTGAGAGAGTGAGAGAGAAACAGTGGGGTCATTTACAGTGAGAGAGTGAGAGAGAAACAATGGGGTCATTTACAGTGAGAGAGAAACAACATGGTCATTTACAATGAGAGAGAAACAGCATGGTCATTTACATTGAGAGAGTGAGAGAGAAACAGTGGGGTCATTTACAGTGAGAGGGTGAGGGAGAACCAGTGGGGTCATTTACAGTGAAAGAGTGAGAGAGAAACAGTGGGGTCATTTAAAGTGAGAGAGAAACAGCATGGTCACTTACAGTGAGAGAGTGAGAGAGAAACAGTGGGGTCACTTACAGTGAGAGAGTGAGAGAGAAACAGCATGGTCACTTACAGTGAGAGAGAAACAGTATAGTCAGTTACAGCGAGAGAGTGAGAGAGAAACAGCATGGTCACTTACAGCGAGAGAGTGAGAGAGAAACAGCATGGTCACTTACAGTGAGAGAGAAACAGTATGGTCACTTACAGCGAGAGAGTGAGAGAGAAACAGCATGGTCACTTACAGTGAGAGAGTGAGAGAGAAACAGCATGGTCACTTACAGTGAGAGAGTGAGAGAGAAACAGAGGGTTCATTTACAGTGAGAGAGTGAGAGAGAAACAGTGTGACCAATTACAGTGAGAGAGTGAGAGAGAAACAGCATGGTCACTTACAGTGAGAGAGTAAGAGAGGAACAGCAGGGTCATTTACAGTGAGAGAGTAAGAGAGGAACAGCAGGGTCATTTATAGCGAGAAAGTGAGAGCAACAGTGGGGCCATAAACAGTGAGAGTATGTGAGAGGAGTGGGACCATTTACGGTGAGAGAGAAACAGAGGGGTCATTCACAGCGAAAGAGAAACAGGGGTCATTTCCAGTGAGAGAGTGAGAGAGAAACAGCATGGTCATTTACAGTGAGAGAGTGAGAGAGAAACAGCGGGGTCATTTACAGTGAGAGAGAAAAAGTGCAGCCATTTACAGTGAGAGGGGAACAGCATTGTCATTTACAGTGAGAGAGTGAGAGAGAAATAAAGTGGTCATTTACAGGGAGAGACTATGCAAAAAGCAGCATGGTCAATACAGGGAGAGAGCAAGAGAGAAATAGAGTGGTCATTTACAAGGAGAGAGTGTGAGAGAAATAGAGTGATCACTTACAGGGAGAGAGTGTGAGAAATAGAGCGATCATTTACAGGGAGAGAGAGTGTGAGAGAAATAGAGTGGTCATTTACAGGGAGAGAGTGTGAGAGAAATAGAGTGGTCATTTACATGGAGACAGTGTGAGGGAAATAGAGTGGTCATTTACATGGAGAGAGTGTGAGAGAAATAGAGTGGTCATTTTCAGGGAGAGAGTATGAGAGAAATAGAGTGGTAATTTACAGGGAGAGACTGTGTGAGAAGCAGCATGGTCATTTACAGAAGCAAGTGCGAGAGCAGCGGGGCCTTTAACAGTCAGAGTGTGAGGGAAGAGTGTGAGACAATCAAAGAGCGCGAGAGGGAAAAGAGCACGGAGAGCAGCTGATTGCTGACTAGGATTGGTGAGTATGTCTAGTCTTTAAAGTAAAGCTCTTTAACTTGTGTTTAGATCTCTAGTCTTTTTTTCCTCTTTTTCTTAAAGATAGCTTGTTAAGTCTAAGATCGATACTGGTGTGTATAAAAAAAAGTTACAATAAAATATAAAGAGTGGGGATACTAGAGTAATTAATTAAGAAATTGAATAAAATACGATAGGGGTGGCAGGCTGGTTGGAGTGTTGCTGCTGCAGCATGTGGGTCCTGCTGGACACCAAGGCGATCCAGAGCGAACACATCTGTACCAAGTGTTTGCAGCTTGAGGAACTTCGGATCCAAGTTAAGGAGCTGGAGTCTGAGCTGCAGACATTGCCCTGCATCTGGGAGGGGGAAAGTTAGCTGGACAACTTGCTCCAGGAGGCGGTCCTACCCCTTAGGTAATTCAAATCTGGTCTGTGATCAGGGACAGGAGGGTATGACTGCAGGTGAGATAGGTGTGGGGATCCAGGGGGTAGCGTTCGAGGGGTCTCAGCCCCTGCAATTGTCCAACAGTTATGAGGTTCTTGCAAGCTGTGTGGACAAGAGTGGGGAATGCAGGGAGGATGAGTGAACTGACCACGGCACCATGGGACCAGGAGCCATTTAAGTGAGGAGAGGGAATGGGAACGTAGTAGTATAATTAGGGGGATAGATACTGTTCTTTGCAGCCCTGAGCGTGAGTCCCGAAGGCTGTGTTCCCTGTCCAGTGCCAGGGTTAAGGACATCTCGTCAGGGCTGGAGAAGAACTTGAAGTGGGAGGGGAGGGACCCAGTTGTTGTTATCCACTTTGGTACCAACGACATTGATAGGACTAGAAAGGAGGTTGTGCTGAAAGAATTTGAACAGTTAGGAGCTAAATTAAAAAGCAGAACCTCCAATAATCTCGGGATTACTACCTGAGCCACAGGCAAACTGGCATAGGGTAAATAAAATCAAGGAGTTAAATGCGTGGCGCAGAGATTGGTGTGGGAGGAATGGGTTTCAGTTCAAGAGGAACTGGCACCAGTACTGGGGTAGAAGTGAGCTGGTCCGGTGGGACGAGCTTCACCTGAACTGTGCCGGGACCAGTGTCCTGGTGAAGCGAATAACTAGGGCTGTAGAGAGGACTTTAAACTAAATAAAGGAGTTGGGGGGAGGGTTCTGGAGAGGGGATACGTAGGCTTAGAAAGCAAAACGGTATGGCTGCATTGCAGGGCAGCATTTTAGGTAATGTATCCCAGAGTGTGACAGGAAGGGACAAAGCATACAAACATAAAAAACCAGCAGCAAATAAGGTCAAAGGGAGAAAAAATGGTAAAAAGGCAAAATTAATGGCTCTCTACTTAAACGCACTTAGTATTCAGAACAAAATAAATGAATTAACGGCACAAATAGAGCTTAATGGGTATGATCTTATAGACATTATGGAGGCATGGTTACAAGGAGATCAAACCTGGGAACTAAGTATTCAGGGATATGTGACTTTTTGAAAGGTCAGGCAGGAAGGAAAGGGTGGTGGGGTAGCTTTGTTAGTACCAGATGGAATAAGTATGATAGCAAGAAAGGATCTTGGATCGGAAGATGCAGAATCCATATGGGTGGAGCTAAGAAATAACAAGGGGAAGAAGACACTGTTGGGATGAATCTATGGGCCCCCCAACAATAGCTTTACTACAGAACAGGGAATAAATCAGGAGATAATGAGGGCATGTAAAAAAAGTATTACATTAATCATGGGTAACTTTAATCATCATGTAGATTGGGAAAATCAAATTGGCAGAGATAGACACGAGCAAGAATTCATAGAGTGTATTCAGGACAGTTTATTAGAACAATATGTTGTGAATCCAACCAGGGGTCAGGCTATGTTGGATCTGGTAATGTGCAATGAGGCAAGTTTAATAAATGAACTCAGAGTAAAGGATCCCCTAGGAAACAGTGACCATAATATGGTAGAATGTAGCATTCAGTTTGAGAGTGAGAAACTTGGGTCAGGAACAACTGTGTTAAACTTAATTAAGGGTAATTACAATGGAATGAGTACAGAGTTGGCTGGAATGGACTGGGAAAGCAGATAAGCTTTAAAAGGCAGTTGATGAACAATGGCAGACATTTATGGAAATAATTCATCACTCACAACGAAGATATATCCCAGTGAGGAAGAAGGATTCAAGGGAGGAGATAAACCAACCATGGATAACCAAGGAAGTTAAGGACAGTATCAAATTCAAAGAAAAACAATGAGGCAAAAATTAGTGGGAAACCAGAGGATTGGGAAAGTTTTAAGAGCCAACAAAAGATGACCAAAAAAAGTAAAGAGAGAGAAAATAAATTAGCAAGTGATATAAAAATGGACAGTAAGAGCTTCGTTAAATATAAAAGAAGGAAGAGAGATTCCAAAGTGAACATAGGCCCCTTAGAGAATGAGGCTGGCAAAACAATAATGAGGAACAAGGAAATGGCAGAGGAGTTGAATAAATAATTTGCTTCAATCTTTACAGTAGAAGATATGAATAGCATTCCAAAAATACTAAATAATCAAGGGGCAAAAGTGGGGGAGGAAATAAATATAATAACTACCACAAGAGAAAAAGTCCTAGGGAAACTAAAGGGGCCAAAGGCTGATAAGTCCCCTGGACCTGATGGGTTGCATCCTAGGATATTAAAGAAAATAGCTGCAGTGATAGTGGCTGCACTGGTAGTAATCTTCCAAGAATCCTTAGATTCTGGAAAAATCTCAGAGGGTTGGAGAACAACCAATTCAAAAAGGGAGGGAGACAAAAAAACAGATAACTATAGGCCAGTTAGCTTAACATCTATCATTGGGAAAATGTTGGAGTCTATTATAAGGGATGTAATAGCAAAGCACTTAGAAATACATAATCTAATCAAGCAGAGTCAGCATGGCTTCATGAAGGGGAAATCATACCTCACAAATGTATTAGAATTCTTTGAGGAGGTAACAAGCAAAATATATAAAGGGGAACCAGTAGATGTAATATATCTGGATTTCCAAAAGGCATTCGATAAGGTACCGCACATAAGACTACTTAGTAAGATAAGAGCCCATGGTGTCGGGGGTAGTACATTAGCATGGATAGAGGATTGGCTAACTAATAAAAGACAGAGAGTTGGGATAAGAGGGGCATTTTCGGGATGGCACCTGGTAACTAGTGGAGTGCCACAGGGATCAGTGCTGTGGCCTTAACTATTTACAATATATATTAATGACTTGGATGAGGGAAGTGAATGTACTATCACCAAGTTTGCAGATGACAGAAAAATAGATGGGAAGGCAAGAGCTGTGGATGACACAAGGAGTCTACAGAGGGATAGAGGCAGGTTAAGTGAGTGGGCAAAAACTTGGCAGATGGAATATAATGTGGGAAAGTGTGAGATTATACACTTTGGCAGGAAGAATAGAGGAGCTGAATATTATTTAAGTGGAGAGAGACTGCAGAAGGCTGCAGCACAGAGGGATTTGGGATGAATCCCAAAAAGCTAACATACAAGTTCAACAGGTAATAGGAAAAACAAATGGAATGTGGCCTTTATTTCAAAGGGAATAGAGCATAAAAATTGGGACAAAAATAAAAATACAAATACCTGGAAAAACTCAGCAGGTCTGGCAGCATCTGCAGAGAGACTCTTCAACAGAACTAAGTAGAATAGAAGAGGGGTGAAGTATAAGCTGGTTTAAGGGGGCTGGTATATGTAGAGCTGGATAGAGGGAGATAACCAAAAGATGTCACAGACAAAGGACAAAGAGGTGTTGAAGGTGGTGATATTATCTAAGGAATGTGCTAATTAAGGGTAGAAAGTAGGACAAGCAAGGTACAGATAGCCCTAGTGGGGGTGGGGTGGGGTGAAGGAATTGAAATAGGCTAAAAGGTAGAGATAAAACAATGGATGGAAATACATTTAAAAATAATGGAAATAGGTGGGAAAAGAAAAATCTATATAAATTATAGGAAAAAAGGGATGAGGTCCTAAAAGCAGAATATAGGGAGTTAGGAAGTAAGCTGAAAAGTAGGACCTCAAAGGTAGTGATCTCAGGATTACTACCAGTGCCATGTGCCAGTTAGAGTAGAAATAGCAGGATATATCAGATGAATACGTGGCTGAAGAGATGGTGTGAAGGGGAGGGTTTCAGATTCCTGGGGCATTGGGACCGGTTCTGGGGGAGGTGGGACCAATACAAACTGGAGGGGTTACATCTGGGTAGGACTGGGACTGATGTCCTAGGGGGAGCATTTGCTAGAGTGGTTGGGGAGGGTTTAAACTAAAATAGCAGGGCGATGGGAACATATGCAAGGAATCAGAGGAAGGGGAGTCAAAGATAAGAACAAAAGACAGAAAGCGGAATAAGAAAAGTGATAGAGAAATCAAGGGCAAGGATCAAAGAGGGCCTCAGTGAAAAATCGTGGGAGCGGGACAAGCAATTTTAAAAAGACAAGCCTTAAGGCTTTGTGCCTTAATGCGAGGAGCATTCACAATAAAGTGGATGAATTAACCCTGCAAATAAATGTAAACAGGTCTGATATAGTCGGGATTACGGAGACATGGCTGCAGAGTGACCAGGGATGGGAACTGAACATCCAGGGTTATTCAGTATTTAGGAAAGACAGACAAAAAGGAAAAGGCAGTGGAGTTGCATTGCTGGTTAAAGAGGAAATTAACGCAATATTAGCTCCTACGATTTTGAATCTGTATGGGTAGAGCTGAGAAACACTAAGGGGCAAAAAACGTTAGTGGGGGTTGTATGTAGACCCCAAACTGTAGTGGTGATGTTGCGAATGGCATTAAACAGGAAATTAGAGACGCATGTAATAAAAGGACATCTGCAATGATGGGTGACTTTAATATGAATATAGATTGGGCAAATCAAATTAGTAACAATACTGTAGAGGAGGAATTCCTGGAGTGCATCCGGGATGTTTTTCTGGAACAATACATTGAGGAACCAATGAAAGAACAGGCTATCCTCGACTGGGTATTGTGTAATGAGAAAGAAATAATTGGCAATCTAGGTGTGCGAGGCCCCTTGGGGATGAGCGACCATAATATAATAGAATTCTTCATCAAGGTGGAGAGTGACAGAGTTGATTCTGAGACTTGGGTCCTGAATCTTAATAAAGGAAACTACGATGGTATGAGACGCGAGTTGGCTATGATGGATTGGGAAACATTACTTAAAGGGATGATGGTGGATAGGCAATGGCAAACATTCAAAGAGCACGTGATGAACTGCAACAATTGTTTATTCCTGTCTGGCACAAAAGTAAAACAGGAAAGGTGGCCAAACCATGGCTTACAAGGGAAATTAGAGATAGTATTAGATGCAAGGAAGAGGCATACAAATTGGCCAGAAAAAACAACAGACCTGAGGATTGGGAGCAGTTTAGAATTCAGCAAAGGATGACCAAGGGATTGATTAAGAAGGGGAAAATAGAGTACAAGAGTAAGCTTGCAGGGAACATAAAACTTTCCATAGGTATGTGAAGAGAAAAAGATTGGTGAAGACAAATGTAGGTCCCTTACAGTCAGAAACAGGGGAATTTATAATGGGGAACCAAGAAATGGCTGACCAACTAAAGACCGCTTTGCAGAACACCTTTGGTCTGTCCGCAAGCATTACCCCAGACCTCCCTGTCGCTGGCCATTTCAACACTCCACCCTGCTCTCATGCCCACATGTCCGTCCTTGGCCTGCTGCATTGTTCCAGTGAAACTCAACGCAAACTGGAGGAACAGCACCTCATCTTCTGACTATGCACTTTACAGCCTTCCAGACTGAATGCTGAGTTCAACAATTTTAGATCATGAACTCTCTCCTCCATCCCCACCCCTTTTCCGATACCCCCCTTTCTTTTCCCAATAATTTATATAGATTTTTCTTTTCCCACCTACTTCCATTATTTTTAAATGTATTTCCATCCATTGTTTTATCTCTACCTTTTAGCTTTTTCGATTCCTTCACCCCACCCCATCCTCACTAGGTCTATCTGTACCTTGCTCGTCCTGCTTTCTCCCCTTAATTAGCACATTCCTTAGATAATATCCCCATCTTCAACACCTCTTTGTCCTTTTCTCTGTGACATCTTTTGGTTATCTCCACCTATCACTGCCCCTGTATCCAGCTCTACCTGTCCCACCCTCCCCTTAAACCAGCGTATATTTCACCCTTTTTCTATTTTTACTTAGTTCTGGTGAAGGGTCATACGGACTCGAAACGTTAACTGTGCTCCTATCCGCAGATGCTGAGTTTTCCAGGTATTTTTGTTTTTGTTTTGAACTAAATACATACTTTGGTTCTGTCTTCACAAAGGAGGACACAAATAACATACCAGAAATGTTGGGGAACACAGGGTTTAGTGAGAGGGAGTAACTTAAAGAAATCAGTATTAGTAGGGAAATGGTGTTGGGGAAATTGATGGGATTGAAGGCTGATAATTCCCCGGGGCTTGATAATCCATATCCCAGAGTATTTAAGGAACTGTCCTTAGAAATAGTGGATGCATTGGTGGTCATCTTCTGAGATTCTATAGACTCTGGAACAGTTCCTACAGATTGGAGGGTAGCTAAAGTAACCCCACTATTTAAAAAGGGAGGCAGAGAGAAAACAGGGAATTATAGACCAGTCAGCCTGACGTCGGTAGTGGGGAAAATTCTAGAGTCCATTATAAAAGATTTAATAGCTGAGCACATGGAACACAGTGGCAGAATCAGACGGAGTCAGCATGGATTTATGAAAGGGAAATAAAGCTCGACAAATCTACTGGAATTTTTCGAGGATGTAACTAGTAGAATTGATGAGGGGGAGCCAGTGGATGTGGTTTATTTGGACTTTCAGAAGGCTTTCGACAAAGTCCCACATAAGAGATTGGCGTGTAAAATTAAAGTCCATGGGATTGGGGTAGTGTATTGAGATGGATAGAAAACTGGTTGGCAGACAGGAAACAAAGAGTAGGAATAAATGGGTCTTTTTCCGAATGGCAGGCAGTGACTAGTGGGGTACCGGAGGGATCGGTGCTGGGACCCCTGTTATTCACAACATATATTAATGATTTAGATGAGGGAATTAAATGTAATATCTCCAAGTTTGGGGATGACACAAAGCTGGGTGGGACGGTGAGCTGTGAGGAGGATGCAGAGATGCTTCAGTGTGATTTGGACAAGCTGAGTGAGTGGGCAAATGCATGGTAGATGCAGTATAATGTGGATAAATGTGAGGTTATCCACTTTGGTAGCAAAAACAGAAAGGCAGATTATTACCTCAATGACTATAAAATGAGAGAGGGGAATGTGCAATGAGACCTGGATGTCCTTGTACACCAATCACTGAAGGTAAGCATGCAGGTGCAGCAGGTGGTAAAGAAGGCAAATGGTATGTTGGCCTTCATAGCCAAAGGATTCGAGTACAGGGACAGGGATGTCTTGCTGCAATTGTACAGGGCCTTGGTGAGACCACACCTGGAATATTGTGTGCAGTTTTGGTCTCCTTATCTGAGGAAAGATGTGCTTGCTATAGAGGGAGTGCAGCGAAGGTTTACCCGACTGAATCCTGGGATGGCGGGACTGACATATGAGGAGAGATTGAGTCGATTAGGATTATATTCGCTGGAGTTCAGAAGAATGAGGGGGATCTCATAGAAACCTATAAAATTCTAACAGGACTAGATAGGGTAGAAGCAGGAAGGATGTTCCTGATGGTGGGGAGTCCAGAACCAGGGGTCACAGTCTGAGGATATGGGGTAGACCATTTAGGACTGAGATGAGGAGAAATTTCTTCTCCCAGAGAGTGGTGAACCTGTGGAATTCGCTACCACAGAAATTAGTTGAGACCAAAACATTGTATATTTTCAAGAAGGAGTTAGATATAGCTCTTGGGGTGAAAGGGATCAAAGGATATGGGGAGAAAGCGAGAGCAGGATATTGAGTTGGATGATCAGCAGTTGAATTGAGTTGAATGACAGAGCAGGCTCGAGGGGCTGAATGGCCAACTCCTGCTCCTAGTTTCTATGATTCTATGACTCAAAACATTAACGCTGTTTCTCTCTCCATGGATGCTGCCAGACCTGCTGAGTATTTCCAGCACTTTGTTTGTACCTAAATAAATTAACATGTACAGGGAAGAGAAACTGTCCCAGTGACAAACCTTGTAGAAAACCGCTACCCACTTCTAACTACTCTAAAATATCCCCCAACTCCTAATTTCTCCTAAAACCCTTTTAATCATGTTTGAATCTGGTTTATTTCCCCATCTACTTCCCGCTCCCCCTCCAAATTCCATACTCCTTATATCCACCAATAGTAATCTGTATGGTAACTTGCCATCAGGTTTTCTGAAAGTTCAAGATTATGAGTTCCCCATCTAATTATATCTACCTTTAAGAGTATTGAAATTCAGGGTAAAGGAGCAAAGTGCTACCTCGTACACAGAGAAGTGAAAAGGACTGAAGGACAGGAGACAGCTCAATGCCCAAACCTAATGGTCAAAGCATTGGAGGAGAGAGAGAGAGAGTGAAGGAGCTATAATTGGAGGGCCAAGGAGCACAAGGGGGAAATCGGGGTCTGTCATTGGAGGATTTATGAGCAGGAATGGGCATCAAGGGCTGTGATTGGAGGATCAGTGATTGGGAGCTGGGTGAGAGGGCTGTGAATGGAAGCTGCAAGAGGCACAATGGAGAAATAGGGGTCTGTGATTGGAGGATTGGTGACCAGGAGTAGACAATGGGAAAAGGGGGGTGGGGGAGAGGAGGGAGAAGGGGAAGGGGAGATGAGGGGTTGCAGGAGGGAGGGGGAAGAGGGAAGAGGAGGGTGGGGGGAGGAGGTTGAGGGTGGGGGGGAGGGGAGAGAGGAGAGGGGTCAGAGGGGATAAGTGGGGAGGAGGTAGGGGATGGGGAGAGGAGTGGGGGGGGGAATGGGTTGGATGGGGAAATGGGGGGGATGGTGAGAAGGAGGAGGGAAAGAGAGATGGTCTAATAGGCCAGTGACCCAGCATGAGAGGTGCAGACAGACATTTCTGCAGCCGTAGACATGACTCCAGGATGGTGTGTTGCATCCCTGATGCCAGGGGGGTCAAGGGTGTCACAGAACGGCTGCAGGGTATTCTGAAGGGTGAGGGCAAACACACTTCAAGAGGTCGTGGTTCGCATTGGTACCAACGACATAGGTAGAAAGAGGGATGAGGTTCTGCAACAAGAATTTAGGGAGCTAGGTAGCAGATTGAAAAGCAGGACCTCAAAAGTTAAAATGTGTGGATTAAAACCTGTGCCACATGCTAGTGAGTATAGGAATAGGAGGATAGAGAGGATGAATGTGTGCCTGGAGAGATGGTGCAGGATGGAGGGCTTCAGTTTCCTGGATCACTGGGTCTGTTTCTGGCGAAGGTGGGGCCTGTACAAGTCGTACGGGTTGCAATTGATCGGGAATGGGACCAACATCCTTGCAGAGAGGTTTGCTAGTGCTGTTGGGGGGGCGGGGTTTAATCTAATTTGGCAGGGGGATGGGATACAGAGTGGAGGTACAGTAGGGGGTTACCCTATTGATCAAGGAGTCAATTACTGCAATAAGGAGGGATGGTATCTTAGAAGGTTCCTCAAATGAGGCCATATGGGTAGAACATAAAAACAAAAAGGGGACATTCACTTTGTTGGGAGTGTACTATAGGCCTCCAAAGAGTCAGGGGGAGATAGAGGAACAGATATGTAGGCAAATCTCAGAGAAGTGTAAAAATAATAGGGTAATAATATTAGGGGATTTCAACTTCCCCAATATTAACTGAGATAGTCTTAGAGTGAAAGGCTTGGGTGGGGGGGGATTCTTAAAGTGGAGAGCTTTTTGAGCCAGCATGTAGAAAGTCCTACAAGAGAAGGGGCGGTACTGTACCTAATCATAGGGAAGGAAGCCGGGCAAGTGGTAGAAGTGTCGTTGGGGGAGTTTTTCGGGGATAGTGACCATAACTTTGTAAGATTTAAGATAGTTATGGAAAAGGACAAAGATGGACCGGAAATAAAAATCCTGAATTGGGGAAGGCCGATTTCAATATGATAAGACAGGATCTGGCCAAAGTGGACTGGGAGCAGCCACTTATAGGAAAGTCTACATCAGACCAGTGGAAGTCATTCAAAAAGGAAATAGTGAGAGTTCAGGACTAACATGTTCCTGTAAAGGTGAGGGGTAGGACCAACAAGTCCAGGGAACCATGAATGTCGAGGGATATAGAGGATTGGATAAGGAAAAATAAAGGAGGCCTATACAGAGGGCTGAAAACAGCGGAAGCCCTAGCTGAGTATAGAATGTGTAGGGTGGTACTTTAAAAAGTAATTAGGAGAGCAAAGATGGGGCATGAACAATCACTGGCAGTAAGATAAAGAAAAATCCCAAGGCATTTTACAAATATATTAAGGGCAAGAGGATAACCATGGAAAGAGTAGGGCCCATTAGGGGCCAAAGGAACAATGTGTGTGGAGCTAGAGGACGTCGGTAAGGTTTTGAATGATTACGTTTCATCTGTGTTCATTATTGAGAAGGATGATGTAGGTGTAGAAATCAGGGAGGGGGAGCTGTGATATACTTGAACAAATTAGCATTGAAAGGGAGGAGATAGTAGTGGTTTTAACGGGCTTAAAGGTGAATAAATCCCCTGGCCCAGATGAGATGCATCCCAGGCTGCTCTGTGAGGCAAGGGAGGAGATTGCAGGGGCTGACACTAATTTTCAAATTCTCTGGCCACAAGCAAGGTGCCAAAGGACTGGAGGACAGTGAATGTGGTAGCATTCTTCAAGAAGGGTAGTAGGGATAAACCAGGTAATTACAGGCCAGTGAGTCTAACGTCAATGGTAGGGAAACTATTGGAAAAAAATTCTGGGGACAGGATTAATCTGCACTTGGAGAGGCAGGGATTAATCCGGAATAGTCAGCATGGCATTGTCAGGGGGAGATCATGTCTAACAAATTTGATTGAATTTTTTGAGGAGGTGACCAGTTGTGTAGATGAGGGTAGTACAGTTGATGTAGTCTACATGCGTTTCAGTAAGGCTTTTGACAAAGTCCCACATGGCAGAATAGTCAAGAAGGATAGAGCCCATGGGATCCAGGGCAATTTGGCAAATTGGATCCGAAATTAGTTTAGTGGCAGGAGGCAGAGGGTGACGGTTGAAGGTTGTTTTTGCGATTGGAAGTCTGTGATGAGTGGTGTACTGCAGTGATCGGTCTGGGACCCTTGTTGTTTGTAGTGTACATTAATATTTAGATGTGAATATAGGAGGTATGATCAGAAAGTTTGCAGATGACACGAAAATTGGTGGTGTTGTAAATAGTGAGGAGGAAATCCTTGGATTACAGGATGATATAGATGGGCTGGTAAGATGGGCAGAGCAGTGGCAAATGGAATTTAATCCTGAGAAGTGTGAGGTGATGCATTTTGGGAGGACTAACATGGCAAGGGAATACATAATGAATGGTAGGATTCTACAAAGTACAGAGGATCAGGGGGACCTTGGTGTACATGTCCATAGATCACTGAAAGCAACAACACAGGTAGATAACGTGGTTAAGAAAGCATATAGGATCCTTTCCTTCGTTAGCCAAGACATAGAATATAAGAGCAGGGAGCTTATGTTGGAGCTGTATAAAACGCTAGTTAGGCCACCGCTGGAGTATTGTGTGCAGTTCTCATCTCCACACTATAGAAAGGATGTGATTGTACTGGAGAGGTTGCACAGGAGATTCACCAGGATGACCATGGACCATGGATGTCCAATCCCTCTACTCCTCTGTCTCCACCGGGATGGTCTGAGGGCTCTCCACTTCTTCCTTGAACAGAGGCCCAAACAATCCCCATCCACCACAACTCTCCTCCGTCTGGCTGAACATATTCTTTCACCGAACAATTTCTCCTTAAACTTGTCTCACTTCCTCCAAATAAAAGATGTGGCTATGGGTACCCGCATGGGCCCCCAGTTACGCCTGTCTCTTTATGACGTATGTGGAACATTCCTTGTTCCAGTCCTACTCAGGCCCCCCTCCCACAACTCTTCTTTCAGTACATCGATGACTGTTTCAGTGCCACTTCATTCTCTCGCCTGGACCTGGTAAAATTTATCAATTTTGTTTCCAATTTCCACCCCTCCATCACTTTCACATCGTTCATCTCCGACACTTCCCTTCCCTTCCTTGACCTCTCCGTCTCAATTTCTGGTGATAGACTGTCCACCAATATTCATTGCAAGCCCACCGACTCCCACAGCTACCTTGACTACAGCTCCTCACACCCTGCTTCCTGTAAGGACTCCATCCCATTCTCTCAGTTCCTTCGCCTCCATTGCATCTGTTCTGATGATGCCCCTTTCCAAAACAATGCTTCTCAAATGTCTTCCTTCTTCCTTAACTGAGGTTATTTATTTTTATTTTTTAATTTTAAAAAAAATTTCGTCAATATTTTTTCTTTTCCCACTTATTTTCATTATTATTATTTTTTACATTTATTTCCATTCTCATTCATTGTTTTATCCCCAGCTTTTACCCTATTTTCGATCTTTCTTCCTCCACCCCAACCCCACTAGGGCCATCTGTCACTTTCCAGAGTGCTCACACTGGTCCGGCCATTATCATATCTTGCTTCCTTAATGTCACCATTAGCACCTCCTTTAGCCAGTACAGCCACCATGAACAACTCTTTGACCTTTTGTTTATGCTATCGTTTGCCATCTCTCCTTTGCCTCCACCTATCGCTGGCCTTCTATCCAGCTACACTGGTTCCACCCCGCTGAATCAGTATATAGTTCATCACATCTCTACCTCCCTTTAGATCTGGAGAAGAGTCATTTGGATTCGAAACGTTGTCTCTGTCTTTCTATCCACTGATGCTGTCAGACCTGCTGAGTGTTTCCAGCATGTTTTGCTTGTTTTCATTTCAGACTTCCGGCATCTGCAGTATTTTGCCTTCACCAGGATGTTGGCTGGGCTGGAGCGTTTCAGCTATGAAGAGAGACTGGATAGAGCTGGGGTTGTTTTCCTTAGAGGAGGGATGGCTGAGGGGGGACCTGATAGAGATATTCAGGATTCTGAGGGACATAGATAGGGTAGATGGGAAGAAACTTGTCCCCTTAGCAGAGGTGTCAATAACCAGGGGGCATAGATTTAAGGTAAGGGGCAGGAGGTTTAGTGGGGATGTGAGGAAAAACTTTTTCACCCAGAGGAGGTTGGAATCTGGAACACACTGCCTGAGGGGGTGGTAGAGGCAGAAACCCTCACAACAATTCAGAAGTGTTTAGATGAGCACTTGAAACACGGCAGCCTGCACGAGCCACGGGCCGAGTACTGGAAAACGGGATTAGGATAGATAGGTGCTTGATGGCCGGCATTGCATGATGGGCTGAAGGGCCTGTTTCTGTGCTGCATTACTCCTTGGGATCTTCTGGTCCTGCTGCAGACTTCTGGCGGGGGTGCCACCTCGCCCGCGGCGGGTCCCACCCACGACGGGACCAGAAAATCCCGGCCTAAGACCCTATGAGGCGCGGGCGGGGTAGACAGGACGCTCTGATTGGTCGGTGACCCTGTGGCGGCGTGGGAGATGGGAAGCTCTGATTGGCCGGTGACCCAGCACGAAGCGTGGGCAGTCGAGGCGGGAAGATCTTATCGGCTGGTGAGGCAGCACCAAGAAAGGGTGGGGGTGTGGGGGTGTGGGGGGACGGTGAGGGCCGACGGCAGAATAAGAGGGGGCGGGGGTGGGGGGGGGTGGGTCTGGAAACTTGATTGGCTGATGATCCTGCACGAGCCACGGGCAGTTGAGGCGGGAAGCTCTTATTCGCTGGTCAGACAGCCCCAAGAAAAGGGCAGGGAGTGGGGGGCGGGGGGAGGGGGGGCGGGTCAGGGCGGTACGGCGGTTAGAGAGAGAGAGAGAGAGCGAGAGAGTGCGCGAGGGGCGGGGGCGTTGACTGGAAGCTCTGATTGGCTGATGACCCTGCACGAGCCACGGGCGCTTGAGACGGGAAGCTCTGATTGGCAGTTGAGGCAGAACCAAGAGCTGGTGGTAGGTGGGGGGGGGTGGGTGGTGGTTATGATGGCGGGACGGTGGAGAGAGAGAGAGAAAGAGATTGCGCGCGCGGCGGGGGCGTTGTGTGGAAGCTCTGATTGGCTGATGACCCTGCACGAGCCACGGGCGGTTGAGACGGGAAGCTCTGATTGGCAGTTGAGGCAGAACCAAGCGCTGGTGGTCGGAGGGGGTAGGTTGGGGGGGTGAGGGGGGGCGTGGTTGTGATGGCGGGACGGTGGAGAGAGAGAGATTGCGCGCGCGGCGGGGGCGTTGTCTGGAAGCTCTGATTGGCTGATGACCCTGCACGAGTCACGGGCGGTTGAGGCGGGAAGCTCTTATTCGCTGGTCAGACAGCCCCAAGAAAAGGGCGGGGGGGCGGATCAGGGCGGTACGGCGGTTAGAGAGAGAGAGAGAGCGAGAGCGAGGGAGTGCGCACGAGGCGGGGGCGTTGACTGGAAGCTCTGATTGGCCGATGACCCTGCACGAGCCACGGGCGCTTGAGACGGGAAGCTCTGATTGGCAGTTGAGGCAGAACCAAGCGCTGGTGGTAGGTGGGGGCAGGGTGGGGGGTGGAGGTGATGGCGGGACTGTGGAGAGAGAGAGAGAGATTGCGCGCGTGGCGGGGGCGTTGTGTGGAAGCTCTGATTGGCTGATGACCCTGCACGAGCCACGGGCGGTTGAGACGGGAAGCTCTGATTGGCCGTTGACGTCGCACGAGCCATGTTTTGAACCGTCAGAAGTCGGACGGCGGTGGAGAGCGATCGGGAGCAGCGAGCGGTTGGCGGTGTGAGTATTGAAGTGAGCGGCGAGGAAAACAAGGCAAATGGCCGCATTTTGGAGAATGCGATGCTCTAAATTAATCAATAAACGTTGTCGGCCAAGGAGACGGTTATTGAGAAAATACCGCCCCCCCCACCCTCCTGCTCCCCAGCCCTCGGTACCTCTCAGACCCAAAATCAAATCTCAGGCCATTTCTCCCACCGCTTTAACGAACCCGTTTGTCTTCACACCACCCGCCGCCGTCATTTTATCGTCGTTCCAATTCATTCCTCGCTGACAGTCGCCACATTTAAAGAAAACTCAATCCGTGACTGAAAGGATCAGTAAATCAACAACTTGTATTTAAGGTGATTGAAAAGGTCCTAAGGTCCTTCACAGGAGTTGGGCTGACAGGTGGTAAGTAACATTTGCGCCACACAAGTGCCAGGCAATGACCATCTCCAACAAGAGAGGATCTAGCCGTTGCCCCCTTTGACAGTCGATGACATTCCCATCACTGGATCCCCTACAATCAACATCCTGGGGGTTACCATTGACCAGAAACTGACTGACCTGGACCAGCGATATCAATACTGCGTCTACAAGAACAGGTCAGAGGCTGAGGATCGTGCGGTGAGTAACTCACCTCCTGACTCCCCAAAGCCTGCCCACCATCTACAAGGCACAAGTCAGGAGTGAGATGGAATACTCCCCACTTTCCTGGACGAATGCAGATCCCACAACACTCAAGAAGCTCAACACCGTCCAGGGCAAAGCAGCCCCGCTTGATTGGCACCACATCCACAAACATTCACTCCCTCCACCACCGACACACAGTAGCAGCAGTGTGTGTACCGTCTATAAGATGCACTGCAGGAATTCACCATGGCTCCTCAGACAGCACCTTCCAAACCCGCGACCACTACCATCTAGAAGGACAAGGGCAGCAGATAGATGGGAACACCACCACCTTGACGTTCCCCTCTAAGTCACTCACCATCCTGACTTGGAACTGCTCCTTCACTGTTGCTGGATGGTGGAGGGAGTGAATATATAAGGTGGTGGATGGGGTGCAGACCCGGCATGCTGCTTTGTCCTGGATGATGTCGAGTTTCTTGACTGTTGGAGCTGTATTCATCTAGGCACGTGGAGATTATTACATCGCTGAAGAAGGTACACTCTCCGATCCTGCAGTGACCACCTAGGCCAGTTGAAGAGGGGAAGTTACCAGCGACCACAGGAACTCAGGCTTCCTTTTAACCGGTTTTATTCAAGTAAGGGAGCTGCAATCATTCCTAAGAATGAAGACCCAGTTCCCAGATTAATTACATTTCATTACTTCTGTACTTTTTCTTATCATAATACATTTGAATACATCCAATCAGTAACCGACAGACCAGCCCCATGCTAATTCTATCCTACTGAGTACATAAACAGGTCATTTTGCTAACCAATTATTCTAAAGGATGCATACGTAATTATATTATCGAATCAACATTAAAACAAGTACACAAGGACCTTGGTTCCCACAATTCAAGACTGTTTGTGTTTCATCAAAGCCCCCTTTTTGTCCATTGTTCGTCTCCCCATATCTAAGCTAAAACCACCTGCCCCTTCCCTATGTGAGAGGGGAGTACACTTAATCTAATTTATGCCATACTTTTGTCTTCAGTCTGTGCAATGTTCATCTGGTAATCCTCAACTCTTCATATGTTTAGCAGCCATGTCTGCCTGGAGATTTTAAGGGTTTTTCAGTAAATTCTTACTGTATTCTCTTTTAGCATTTTTAAATTCCCCCAAACAGTCCCCCCTTTTGGCCCTTGGCAAAGCCCAAGCTGGCTACAGCTTAAGTTGAGAATTCCTCTTCTGGTCCTTTGGGTGGCCAGTCGTCCAGACCGCCAGAGGAATCCTAAACCACCTGGTTGTATAACCTAACTTCCCCTTCTCCTGTCATCTCCCTTGGAGTACACATAGGTCGGGGAATTGATGCGCACCTTTGGTTTGTTGCTGTCTGTGCCTGGAGAATCCCTTTCCAGGTTTTATGTTGGTAGCAGCAGAGTCCGATAGCCCATAAGAGCATAATCCCTGTGACTATTGTCATGCCCATTCTAACAATCTCCCACCTATTCATCAATCTTCTGGCCGTTGCATAGGAAGTAACTGATTGGGCTGACCTCCTGGCCGATTGGGTGGCTAAGTCCACTTCTACACGCTCCCTCGTGATGTGCTTTCTAGAAGCTTCTACATACGATTGAGCTATTCTTGTGGCTTCCTGCATGGCTAGGTGTGCTATTCTGACAGGAGTTTAATCAGCGAACAATGTGTCATCCCACCAAGGGCTAAACAAGTACCCTGTGGTTCTGCCTGGCAAATGGAGATCTCCTATAGTAAAAGGATCGGTCACCTGTAGGCAAAAACTCGAGTTGCTAGCACAAAGTAAGTCCCAATAAAGGAACTCAGCCTCACTGGTCAAGAAGCACCATGAGTTGAGGATACCTGAATTGCCTTAAACGCTTCCTGAATTGGTAAAGCAGTGAATGTAACTTTGCTTATGTTTGAAATACCTCCAGCGTTTGACATGAGCACACAATGAGGACTCAATCTTATAGCTGTTCAGGAAAGCCTCGTTTGGATGGTGTTCTTGGGGAATGGCCATGATGAATTTTATAACTCCATCCTTTGTTCCACTTGGGGTTGTGTAATCAATTCCTGTCACTCCTTGCATAAATTTATGAGGTTTAATTGATAAACTGACTTGAACATGTGTTTGGGAATTGTTCTGAACCTGATATCTTCAATGTCGGATTTTGCCCCATCAATTAGATCTCGTGCTAGCATATCACCTGCCCTCCCTGTGGCTTGTGATTCGGGTATGTCTATTATCCTGTCTGCAGTCTGCCTAAGGATCCTCCTTGTAGCTCCACGGATGTCAGGGCATATGCTGTCCCGCGCGCACTGTAATGCAATATTCGGGCAGTCTCAGCGGCCACCCAGGAGGCATAATCATGACCCTGGGGAATTCCACTGCATACCTTCCTCCAATCCATAAAGCAACTGTCCACCACTACACTTTATTTCCTGACACTCTAGCAACTTCAGAACCTTGCTGCCACTGTCCCTTTTATTCCATGGGCTTCAGCTTTGCTGACAAGACAGTAATGTGACACTTCATCAAACACTTTTGGGAAGTTCATGTACACCACATCAACCAATCAGCCCCCTCCGAGCCCCACATCAACCAATCAGCCCCCTCCAAGCCTCACATCATCCTGATTTGGAAGTATATTGGCGTTCCTTCACTGCCTTTGGATCAAAATCCTGGAACTTCCTTCCTAACAGCGCTGTAGGTGTTCATGGTTTATGCACTTGAGTGTCCGGTAAGACACAAATAATGAGGACAGACAGACAAATGTTTAATAAAACCTGTAGGAGTAATAGATCAGGTTTGATCTTTGTGTCTGGAGACTTGATGCTGATTCTTAAGCATTGATGTTTTCGTTGTTGTAGACGTTCTGAGTCAACTGTTACTGAGGCGGCAGAAAGACCCTTACAGAGAAGTTTAAAAATTTAATAGCATTTAAAATCAAACTGGAGATAACATTGCTTGATGTGGAGAACAGGCGATTTGGAAGGGGTGGGAAGGCCCTCCCCTGTCCTTTGGTCTCAGTAAGACACTCTATCCAGTGCAGGCTACTTAACACTGCCAAAATAAAGAAAGGAATGACTAATCTCTTTGTCAGTGATAAACCACAACCATTATATTGGGGTACATCAGCAGTCGATGTTAGGACCACCATTTTTCTTGATCTATACATAAGACCCAGAGTTTGGCATGTTGGGCAAAATTTCAGAATTGGCAGATGTCACGACACCTGGGAGTACTGTGAGTAGATTAGTGATAGACTTCAAGAGGACACAGAGAATGGGTGGACACAGGGCACCGATTAAATTTAATGCAGATGTTATGGTATCTTTGACAAATGAACCAAAGGAGGCTCAGGTACAGGTCACAATAGTTTATTTGAGCAATTGCAAGGAGAGAATCATCTCAAGCAGCTTGAGATAGCACTCTGCCAAACTGCAAGCACACAGCTTATTTTATACACGACTGATTACAGATAAGAACAATGTTCAAATTCCAATCTTGTCAGCATATCGGTTACATCTTACATGCTCTTTCACGTCGGCAGAGACCTCTCCCTCTATCTAGGCTGGGACCATCTGTCCTTTCCTTATCTGTTAAAGAGCACTTAATCTATGTTGTTGCCATCTTCTGATTCCAGTCCGACTCCCAAGGCCTTTCTGTTGTTTGCAGACCTGAAGGCTGTGCAAGATTCATCTGGTAACCTGGAGATTTTAAGTAATTCATTCCCTTTCAATAAATTTGTACTGTATTTCCCCTAATGGGTGGACATGGCACAGATTAAATTTAATGCAGAAAAGTATGAAGTGATACATTTTGATAGGTAGAATGAGGTGAGTAGAGAGGTAGACAGGGAGAAATTGTTCCCAATGGCAGAATGGCCGAGAATCAGAGAACGCTCAATTAGGTGAATGGCAAAATAACCAAAGGCCACATGAGATGAATGGACTCCTTCTGGGCGTTAACATTCTGTGATTCTCGATTTTTTTACCCAGCGAGTGGTTAGGATCTGGAATGCATTGGCGGAGGCAGAGACAATTGCAGCTTTCAAAAGGAAATTGGATAATCAACCAAAGAGTAAAAAATTCAGGGCTATGGGGGAAGGGCAGGTTATTGGGACCAGCTGAGTTGCTTTTGCAGAGAGCTGACGACGGGCCGAATGGCCTCCTTTGTTGTAACCATTGTATGATTCTGTGTCGCCCCAATTCATGTTGTCACTTTCTCCGCCTGCTCACACAGACTCTCCCCAGTTCATTCTGAGACTCCCTCCACCCCCATGTGCCCCAGTTCACATTGACACAGGAATGAGGGGCTGGGGAATGTTCCCCTGGAGAAACTTTGGAAATTGGTTTATTACTTTGTCATTTCTAGTCAAAGCAGAAATAGGGATGAAAGAACATGTTTACAATTTTGCTGTCGTCACTGATTTGGAAAATCCACTGTTGCAATTACAGTGAGAAATTCTCCCCAGTTTGGAGCTGAGACCTCATGGCGACAGTAGCAAGTTTTCAGATGGAATTCCTTGCTCAGTTATTCTAACCAAGATATAAAACCATCTCTTTAAATGTCAGGATGATTGCAGCTTCATTAGTTGAATGTAAATCTCCCACTGGCATGAGATCAGGTTTTACAGTATCCAGAGGGACATATGATGGTTGTTTCCTCACATCCTATCCTGCAAAGGACTGAAACATTTAGATGCAGAAATCTCTTGGTCTCATAGCACTAAATGAGCTCTAATTATATGGAAGCAATTATCTTCAGGAGGACTGTTCCCGGATGCACAATATCGGAGCGGTCTAATCGTTTGCTGGACTTCCTATTCCCGGGGTATAGTACAGAGCTTATAGGGTTTGGGAAAAAATATTTGTCCATGAATAGGCGTGAGGTCCAGGTCTGTCACATCCGCCGGTGCCTGGAACTTAAGCTTCTGCAGCAAAGTTGTGAAAAACAGGAAGAGCTCCATCTTGGCCAGACTCTGCCCAGCACAAACCCTAGAGCCTGAGGAATAATAAAAGAGGTTTTAAAAGATGCTGTAAATATTCAGTTTTACCAAACAAAATACTGTTCTTCAATACATATTCTACTGATAGTACAACCCGTTACCAATTAATGTGTCCACCAGATAATCTCAATGCCACCTGCCTCTTGTGTAAGCAAGCTCCTCATCCACTACACTCTGGAAAATGCCTTTTCTCCCCAGCCTCTGTCCATACAAATCCAAACGGCCAATTATGGCCTCACCTGTCTGCTCTCGGTTATCAGCAAAGCGATGGAAGGTGCCGTTGACAGGTTCATCAAGCGACACCTACTCAGCGTGCTCAGTTTGGGATCTGCTGTGGCTACTCGACACCTGACCTGATTACACCCTCGGTCCAAACATGGACAAAAGAGCAGAACTCAATAGGTGAAGTGAGAGTGACTGACCTTGACATCAAGGCAGCATTTGACCGAGTGTGGCAGCAAGGAGCCCTAGCAAAACAGAAGTCAATGGGAATTAGGGGGAAAACCTTGCACTGGATGGAGTCATATCTAGCACAAACAAGATGGTTGTGGTTACTGGGGGCAATCATCTCAGTTCCAGGACATCACTGCATGAACTCCTCAGGGTATAGAGACCTTCAGCTACTTTATCAATGATCTTCCCTCCATTAGAAGTAGGAATGTTTTTTTTGGACTTCACAATTACATTGGCAACTCTCAGATTTTAAAGTAGTCTGTGTCCATGTGCAGCAAAACCTAGACAACTTTCAAGCTTGGACTGATAAGTGGCAATTAACATTCACATCACTGAAATGCCAGGCCATTACCATCGCCAACAAGAGAAGATCTATCCATTTCCCATTGACATTCAGTGGCACTTACACCGTTGAAACCCGCTGGAAGGAGGTTTCATCCTGGAGGTAATCATTGAGCAGGAACCCTAACTGCAGCAGCCAGCATAAATTGTGCTTTCAAAAGCAGGCCAGAGGCTGGGAATTCTGCTGTGAGTAACTTACTCCTGACTCCTCAAAGTTTGACACAAGGCACAGTCAGGAGTCTGATGGAATATCACCACTTGCCTGGGTTAGTGCAGCTCCAACAAGACTCAAGAAACTTGACACCATCCAAAAAGCTTGCTTTAATGTTCCAGTAAAGCTTAACACAAACTTGAGGAATAACATCTCTTCTTCCGATCAGATCTTCTGGACTCAGCATTGAGTTAAACAACTTCAGACCATGAACTCGATCCTCCATTTTGTAATTTTTTTCCCTGAGTGCTGGTCTGTATTTTGTTCTTATGTTTTTCTTTCAGACAGTACTGATCTTTATTTTGTATTAATATGTTCTGCTATTTTGCTTTCAGATAGCGCCTACCTCTGTTCTGTTATTAATGCCTACTGTGGACCAATAATTTGTTCCTTTACTACTACCATTCCCAATCCCTTTGCATTTTGTTCCATGACATCTTTGTAATTTAATTTCCCAGGCCCTCCACCCTATCCCTGACCTTCCCTTTGTTTCCACCTGACCCTCGCTTTTTCAACAGCATAAAACCCATCACATTTCTGACTCTCCAGTTCTGAAGAATAGTCATATATGACTAGAAACATTAACTCTGTTTCTCTCTCCACAGATACTGCCTGAGCTGCTGAGTTTTTCCAGCACTTTTTTGTTTTTCTTTCAGGATCTCAAGCACCCACAGTATTTTGCTCTTATTACCACCCAACACAAAGCAGCCACTTGATCAACACCCTGCCACCATTCTAAACATTCACTCAGTCCGATTGGCACACAGTGGCTGTAGAATGTACCATCTATTAGATGCATTGCAGCATCTAATTCCTTTAATAATGGCCACGAAACCCAGGACCTTCTATCACAATGGCAGCAGATGTACGCATGGGAACACCACCACCTGAAAGTTCTCCAAATCCCACACTGTCCTGACTTAGGACTTTATCGCCACTCCTTCACTGTCATTGGGTCAAAAATCTGGAACTCCCTAACAGCATTGTGGGTATTCAAGAAGGCAACTCACCACCACCTTGTGTACAAAGTATGATTCAAACCCATTAATCTGGTTCTCAGTGCTGGGGCCTAAGTTATTTACAATATATATTAATGACTTAGATAAAGGGATAGAGAGTAATGTTTGCTAATGATGCAAAGCTAGTTGGGAATGCAAGCTGTAAGGAGGGCACAAAGTGGCTGCAAAGAGATCTAGACAGGTTAAGAGATTGGGCAACAAGTTGGCAGACAGGGTATATAATGTGTGAAGCTATTCACTTTGGCTGTAAGAGTAGAAAAGCAGAATATTTTTAAAAAGATACGAAACATGTAAATGTTGATATTCAGTGAGACTTGGGTGTGTTTGGACAAGGAAGTCAACAAGCAGGTACAGGAAGCAATGAGGAAGGCAAATGGCAGATTGACCTGTATTTCAAGGGAATTGGAGTACAGGAATAAATAAGACTTGCTATAATTGTACAGGGATTTGATGAGACCACACCTGGAATACTGTGCAGTTCTGGTCTCCATATTTAAGGAAGGATATGCTTGCATTGAAAGTGGTACAGTGAAGGTTCACTAGATTGGTCCCCAGGATGAGAGGCTTGTCCTATGATGAGAATCTGAGGATATCGCATTGATATTCTCTGGAGTTTAGAAAAATAAGGGGTGATCTCATTGAAACATAAAATATTCTGAAGGGGCTTGAGATGGGGGACATTGAGAAGTTTTTCCCCTGGCAGGGGAACCTAGGACACGTGGGCACAATGTCAGGGTAAAGGAAAGATCACTTGGGACTGATATGAGGAGAAATTTTTTCACTCAACGGGGTGTGAATTTTTGGACTTCTGTACTCACTGGTCCTGAAGGAGAGTATTGGACTTAAAACGTTAACTCTGTGCTCTCTCCACAGATGATGCCAGAGTGTTATCAGCACTTGTGGTTCTATCCCTCCTGCAGAAGGTTGTGGATGCTCCATCGTTGACTATATTTAGGGCTGGGATGGACAGATTGTTAGTCTCTCAGGAAAACTAGCGATATAAGGAGCAGGCAGGAAAGTCGGGTTGAAGACAAGGATCACGCACGATCATATTGAATGGTGGAGCAGGCTCCCAGGGCTGTGTTGTCTATTCCTGCTCCTATTTCTTATGTTATGTCCTCAGAGTTCTTCTGTGAGCATCTCTCATTGTCCTCCATCTCCCCCACTATTTCCAACATTCATCAGATCCTACCTGTCCACTGATAACGTTCAGGCGATATTTCAGCACTGCCTTCCATGGCCCCTCCAGTGCATCTCTGTCATCACTCTGAATGAGCCAGAATTTTCTTCAATTAAACATTCACTCACTAAGCCTCTCTATCTCTCTCTTCCCTCCTTTAAGACACTCCCTAAAATCTACTTATTTGTGCAAGCTGTTGGTCACCTGTCTCAAA